>NC_059304.1:5205019-5215019 GCF_017591435.1 Portunus trituberculatus | reverse complement strand
ATCCTTTTTTTCTCCTTATATTACTTTCTTCCTTATCTTCTTATCTTCTTTACGTCGCCAACAAGTATTGTGTTTTGTGTCCTTTTATCATCCATCTTTGCTTCCCCTTCCTTCCTTCTTTTCCTTCTTGCATCTGTTATTATTCCCTCGTCATCATTGTTACTTCTTTCTTTCTCTTTCCTTTACCATCCCTCCTTGTTCCCCTTCTTCTCTATTTTTTTCTTATTTTTGTCATTTCGTTTCCGTCCTTCTCTTTCTGTTTCTCCATTTCACCCATCTTTGGTTCTCTCCTGTCTTCCTTTCCCTTGCTATGTCCCTATTTCATTTTCCCCTCCCTGCCTCGATCCTTTAATCCTTCAATCTCCCTCCTACCCTTCCTCCCTGCCTCCCTATCTATTTATCTACCTAGGTAACGTTCCTTTCTCCTCCTCCTCCTTCCTTCTCTCCTTTCATCTTCCCTCTCTGCCTTCCTACTTATCTGCCTACGATCTGCCTACCAAGTTACTCTTCATTAGTGGGCTTCAAAAGATGATTAGAAGATTCATGGAGGATGATGGTAGAAGTCTATAAGTAGGTATGTTCCCTACTGGGACTACCACATGTACAGGAGGTATGATTGCTTCTTGCAGATTCCGCTATTTTTTCATGTTCTTGTGTTCTGCTTCTATATATACCCACCTCGTTCACTCATACATTTCCTCACCCACTCCTATTAATTGCCTCGTGTTTCTCCTTGCCTTTCTTCATCATCCCTGTCTCAGTTAGTCGGTCAGTCAGTCAGTCAGTCACAAACTATCTCAGTTGGTGATTCGCTTCCTATCTTAATATTTTCCTTACTTCCGTCTCTCTCTCTCTCTCTCTCTCTCTCTCTCTCTCTCTCTCTCTCTCTCTCTCTCTCTCTCTCTCTCTCTCTCTCTCTCTCTCTCTCTCTCTCTCTCTCTCTCTCTCTCTCTCTCTCTCTCTCTCTCTCTCTCTCTCTCTCTCTCTCTCTCTCTCTCTCTCCTTTTCATACCCTAAGCTCCACTGTCTTATTTTTCATTCATTTCTTCATTTAAATCCCTGAAAACATTCCATGGCTTACGGTCTTTCATTTTACATACAAACACACACACACACACACACACACACACACACACACACACACACACACACACACACACACACACACACACACACACACTAATAAGATCTTTCATAAAACAAATACCTCCCCATGCTTTTATCCTTCACAGCATCCTGTCACTATAAAAAAAAAAGAATGACAATAGGCTCTCTCTCTCTCTCTCTCTCTCTCTCTCTCTCTCTCTCTCTCTCTCTCTCTCTCTCTCTCTCTCTCTCTCTCTCTCTCTCTCTCTCTCTCTCTCTCTCTCTCTCTCTCTCTCTCTCTCTCTCTCTCTCTCTCTCTCTCTCTCTCTCTCGCTCGCTCGCTTCAAAAACAAAATTTCAGATACGGTGGATTTTTTTTCTTTGACCTTGCTTTTCCTCCTCCTCCTCCTCCTCCTCCTCCTCCTCCTCCTCCTCCTCCTCCTCCTCCTCCTCCTCCTCCTCCTCCTCCTCCTCCTCCTCCTCTTCCTCCTCCTCCTCCTCTTCCTCTTCCCACATAACCGTTTAGGAATACACTCATTTACTGTTCTTAATTTTACCCTGAAGTTTGATATTTCTTTCACGTATTCTTGGGTAACTTGTGGTTCATTCTCTCGAGCCTGCAGAAGTGATTGGTGTGAGACTTAGTGTGGGCTGGGATGTGCTTCTTCTTCTTCTTCTTCTTCTTCTTCTTCTTCTTCTTCTTCTTCTTCTTCTTCTTCTTCTTCTTCTTCTTCTTCTTCTTCTTCTTCTTCTTCTTCTTCTTCTTCTTCTTCTTCTTCTTCTTCTTCTTCTTCTTCTTCTTCTTCTTCTTCTTCTTCTTCTTCTTCTTTTTCTTCTTCTTCTTCTTCTTCTTCTTCTTCTTTTTCTTCTTCTTCTTGTGCTGATGCTGCTTTTTGTTCGTTTTTTTTCGTCTTTTGTTTTTTGTTTTGTTTTGTTTTAATTTTTTTAATCTTAACCTTCGTCTTCGTCTTCTGTTTCTCTTTTAATCTATCTTATTTTTTTCGTACCACTATTATTGTTATTCTTATTCTTATTCTTGTTCTTATTCTTTTGTCGTCCTCGTCTTCGTCCTTCTATTTGCCTCCACGTTCGTCTTCTTCCCTCTTTCTTTCTACATATATATTTTATCATCTCTGCCTCTTCTTCTCCTTCCTATTCTCCATCTTCTTGCTCCTTCTTCTCTTTCTTGTCCTCCTTTTCCTCTTTTTAAATTATGGCGGCACTTAACACATTAAATTTTGTATCGTGTCAATCTCCCGTCAGTGTCTTGCTCCGCCTTTGTGTTTCTTTTTTTTTTTTTTTTTTTTTTGTGTGTGTGTGCTCCTGAAGAACCTGCGGCATACACTACGTACACTTGTCCCTCCCTAGGCAGTTCATGTAAAGTTGCTTTCATTGCCTGAGTTCAAAGGAATTGTTGATAAAGACTTTATGTGTAGTGACTTTTCAGTATCCAGAGATGATTATTTGTTTTTTTTTTTTTTCTGGAAGCTTGAGTTTGTTTTGTTTTTTTTTCCTTACGAGTTATTGAAAACATGGGACGTATTGTGGTCTCTAGTGCACTCCAATCCCCACGTGAGAGATAAGTTTAAAAAAATTACTTTCTTCCTACCTACCATTCCGTGTACCTTATCCTAGAGTTAATGAGTCTCTTCACTGTTTGTTCCCTTCAGACATTGAAAACATGAACTCTTTGCCTGATCCTGCCGACGGGTTTCAAAACAACTCTGAAATTTAATTGGCAACCGCATTGGAATCTTTTCTATTTACTTTTTCGTGAAGAGAGTATAGGAATTAACTATGTGACTGCTACAGCTTCCTCTCATTCCGATAGTGTAGTCTCGTATAAGTCTATAAGAAGGTTTTGAAAGACTTAAGAAAGCAAAGAAATGTCATTGTATATCTAGTAAAGATTTTTCGTAGTTATAGCTTAGTTTTTGTTTGGTAAAATTTCTTAGGATTGCTATAAATAAAACTATATGTACCAATAGCAGTCAAGGAAGCGTTTGAAAGGCTAAGCACACAACCAAGACTGTCACTGAATATCTAGTAACTTTTTTTTGGGGGGGCAATTATAGTTTTGATCTCCTTTTTTCTTTTCTTTTTTGTAAACTCTAACAAGGTCGCTGAAAAAATCAAGTTACATGTGCCATTAACGGTAAGAGTGGGATGTCTTACCTTCTTCCAGTCTTTAGTCAGTTTTCTTGGCACGTACAGGAAAACACTAAAGGGTCAGAAGGTCGCGCCACCACCAACGATACGACACTATCAGTAATTTTGGCGGAGAAGTTTGGGCAATAGCCGTAATGGTCTTCGTGCCGGCGTGCTTCCCCTAAACTGGTATCATTCGCCCTCATTGCCAAGGCCTGTCACCACATCCACGTCTCCTACAGCCCTCCCATTCGGCAGACTAGGGAGCCTCATCGTTGTTGTTATTCTTATAGACAGACTTAGGCCGTATAAGTTTAGATAAAGAAAATAAGCCGGGTACAAAAGTTGCTAAGGAAAATCCAGTAGTCTTTGTGGCGGCTCACGGAATTTTTTATCCCCAGCATTTCTCTCCCCCTCATCACAGTCCGGTATCACTCCACTTTCGTCACTCACTATCGTCACTTTTCCCTTCACCACTCGTCATTGTCATTCTCCCTCATCACACTCTTATCATCTTTTTTCTCATCACACTTCCCTCATCTCATCACTTTCCCCCATCACTCACACTAACCACTTCCCTCATCACTTTGGGAGGCGGTGGCGTAGTGGATAAGGTGGTGAGCGTGGGATCGGGCAGACGTCCACACGTAGGTTCAAATCCCACCACGTACAGCCTTAAACACTTTGCCATTTGTCGGGTGGTTTAAAGTTACCTACATGTCACCATGATACCCAGGTTCTAGATGGTTACACCCAAGATGAGCTTAGGTGGTGATATGGGCCCTAATATGGGTACCACTATAAATAAAACTGCCTGCGTCACTAATGGGCGGAAGCTGAACAGCGCTTCCCATACACTCTTCAAGTGAGCCTACAGGCGCTATAGGCCTCAACGTAAAAAAAAAAAAAAAAAAAAAACTTTCTGATCATTCTTCCTTTTCCCCCAGCAATCCTCGCTTCCCTCATCATTTTCCCTCTCATCACTTCGCCTCATCATTCTTCTCTTATCACTCTCCCTTGTTCACTTTCCCCTCACCATTCCCCTAATCTCTCTCCTTTTAACCCTCTCCCTCTTCACTTCTCCTGTCATCAGTCTCGCCTCGCCTCCCGTCACCGCCACAGACCAGAAACAGAATGCTCGGCTCTTGGCCAAAAAGCATCACATAGAAATTCGCGCCTCACTTACCACGGCAAACATGTGAAGGAAGCACCGCGTCTCGCAGTAAGGAGACCTCTTCATCTTTAGATGGCAGGGAATGATGATCCGTATTGTGAGGACATCGTGACAAGTTGGAGACAGATGTACTATTAAGGAAACTACGAGAAATGTGTAGAATATATTAAAAATGATGAACTATTTTGATTGCGTAGTTAAGTGATAGTTTTCAGGTAAAGAGAAAAAGACAAACACACACGGTTTTTATCTCAGAGCGTGTTCCCTTCATCACCTGCCTCCAAATGATGGCTCGTATTCCTAAACATTTCGACGTCTTACTTTATATACTTTTGACAAATTATAATGGAGGTTTTCAAGGATGTTTGCATGATTCGAGCAAAAGGCCACTGAGATCGTAACTAATCATTGAAACATATTATTAATAGGAAAGCAAGGCGTTGCATAATATGAGCCTCGTGTTATTAGTCTTGTTTCATGCTAACTGTCGGAATAGCTCTTTTCTCGCCTTGTTTTAGCGGTTCACCTGCTGTAATTTTCTGTGAGCCAAATAAAGCTGCTACCATTGTGCTGTGATGTTGTGACTGTTTTCAAATCGTCTAAATGAGTCACGTACAGTCGTGATCAGAAGCGCCACTCGCTACCATTTTGTTTTGTGTCTCTCAGTCTCGTTGGAAGAATACCAACGGTATTCTTCCAACTTATTGGCCACTTAAGATATTTATATAGTCACGAACAAAACTCCAATGCCCGTCGCCAATCATTGCCACTGTGCCTCTCCTCAGTCTTTAGTCTATCATTGCTAGACATGTGGCAGAATTAGTCTGTTTTAGATCTCATGAGGCATCATGTGTCACAAATATTTGTCTTGTAATTTTCTTTATGAAGGAAAGAGGGCCAGCCAAGGGCAAAAAAAAAAAAAAGAAAAGATTTAAAAAAAAAAAAAGGCCCACCTGAGTGAGAAAAGAGTCAGCCAAAATTAGGGAGCGAATGCCTCGATACTCCCTCTTAAAAGAAGACAAGTTGTAGGAAGTCGGAAATACTGATGCAGGGAGGGAGTTCCAGAGTTTACCAGAGAAAGGTACGAATGATTGAGAGTACTGGTTAACTCTTGTGTTAGATTGATTGATTGATTGAGTGTGTGATTTCTTTATTGGCTACTTGCATTACAAATGATATAACATATACTTAAGTTTTTAAAGCTTATGTCCATTGAGACGTGGCTCTTTTATGGACTTTGATTCAATACAAGAAAAAAAAATGAATAAAGCAGACGTAGCAGCCTTTAGCTATATTTGTCACTAGATATTCATTTCTTAATAGAAAGAAAAAAAATCCCTATAACAAATGTATTCTATTTAGTAATACTTAACACGTAATTTATAAATTGAGAGAAGTAATGACAATAACAATGATAGCAATAAAAGTAATAAAAAACAATAACAGAATAGCAATGAGGTAATAATAATGATAATAAATATTGATGAAACAATAACAATAGATATTAATAAAACAATAACAAAATATCATTAAGGTAATAAAAAAGATTTGTGTTTCATTAAGGAGTTTGCGCTTTGATTTGAATGTGAAGCTGGTAAGAAGCAAACGTGCGGACAGAAACCTTTCCGTGATGTTTTGTGAGGTGTACCACTCCACCATCTCTCTCTCTCCACCTCCGTATTTTCTCTCTGTGCCCTCCTGGATCCCCATCCCCTTTTCACTTCACAACTACGTGCGAATATTTTCTTGGTTCTTAACAGCTTTGCCTTCAAAGCCAACACCAAACTCCTTGATGAAATACACTTGGTATTGAACTGCAGTGTAATTCCTTCACAAACACACACACACACACACACACACACACACACACACTAACAGCTGTGTGAGCGTTTGTGTGTGTGTGTGTGTGTATGTGTGTGTGTGTGTGTATGTGTGTGTTTCACTGTTTGATCTGCTGCAGTCTCTGACGAGATAGCCAGACGTTACCCTACGGAACGAGCTCAGAGCTCATTATTTCCGATCTTTGGATAGGCCTGAGACCAGGCACACACCACACACCGGGACAACAAGGTCACAACTCCTCGATTTACATCCCGTACCTACTCACTGCTAGGTGAACAGGGGCTACACGTGAAAGGAGACACACCCAAATATCTCCACCCGGCCGGGGAATCGAACCCCGGTCCTCTGGCTTGTGAAGCCAGCGCTCTAACCACTGAGCTACCGGGTAGTGTGTGTGTGTGTGTGTGTGTGTGTGTGTTTGTGGGTGGGTGTGAGTGGGTGTGGGTGTGGATGTGAGTGTGTTACTGCTACTGCATCTACATACTGCTTTCTCGTGAAAATCAAATTATCTTGTGTAGGCTCATGAGATACCTGATTCCTCTGTTTGCTCGTTGATTCAGCCTTTTGTTACACTCATCCATCCACCTGTCTGTTTACTAGAGTTTCTCTCTCCCTGTTCATTCTTGGTATACAGTTTAATTAGAGTTCAGGTGATGAAATAGGATATACTTTCCCTACTTCTTTTCATGAGGTTTGTTAAGGGGGAAGTTGAGTCAAAATACAAACTGATGAATCATAAGTATATAGAAGTAGTAAGTAACATAGTCCCTTGTCTTGCACCTACCAAATCCAACTATACCGGTCAAAACCATGCCATGTAGAACTTTCCTCTATCCGAATGTCTGCTTGGTTCTTCCCACCTTTTCATTTAAAGTCAATAGTAAACTCCCTAATGAAACACACTTAGCAATGCACTGTTGTTCCATGAATTAAGGAACGCTTTCAAACAAAATGTCCCAAAATATAATAATTCTTTTGTTTTGAAGATATTTACGAAAAACTGTGTCTCATAAAGTCTGAAGTGGATATTAGATTACTGAAACATTACAAACACATCAGAGGACTTCAGATCAAGGGACACCTGAAACGTTCGTGGAAGTGAATGCAGCAAGTTAACCCACAAGTGACCGCCACCGCTCCATCCAGCTCCATCCGGCTTGTTGAGAGGCGCACACAAAGTTAGAAGTTGAAGTGGTAAATGTGGAAGCCCTGATGAGGTGGAGAGCAGGTGGTCGAGGACAAGTGGAGCTGATGTTTTGGAGGTCGTGAGTGGGAGGGATGGTGGAGGGCGCGTTGAAGACCCAAGTGGTGGAGATAAGCGCTCCCAAGTAAAGACCGTAATTAAAGACTATTTATTTTTGCGTTTCTCTCTCTCTCTCTCTCTCTCTCTCTCTCTCTCTCTCTCTCTCTCTCTCTCTCTCTCTCTCTCTCTCTCTCTCTCTTCAAGATATTCATTTCCGATCCTCGCAAGGTATTCATTTCCGACCTGTTTCCTGTACGGCATATAACGAAAAGAGTTTAGGGTGGGAAGAGAGTCTTCTACTTTGCTATCCTTAGTGGTCCAAGGTGTAGATCGCCTTGTGGGAACTTCAAGGTCTGTTGTGCCCTGTGTATCTATGCAACTCTATGTAATTGTCTCTTTCTCTCTTCCTCTTTCCATTTTTTTTACCTTGCTCTTAATTAAATGGAAAGGAGAATAGCAATCATAGTTATTGGCAAAGGCCGTCTGAGGCCACAATTATAAATGAAAATAGGGAGGAGGAGGAGGAGGAGGCAAGGACCGGAAGGTAACTGAGCCTCAAGCTGCTGTAATTGTTGGAACCCCATAAAGAAGAAAACATATAAACCAACTCCACATTTTTTCCAGGACGACTGAAAGCGAGTATAACCTTAGGCTTCTCGTGGGTGGTGTGTGTGTGTGTGTGTGTGTGTGTGTGTGTGTGTGTGTGTGTGTGTGTGTGTGTGTGTGTGTGGAAGAAGGACGGACGAGTAGGCGGATGCGGGTGTGTGGGTTCTTTATAATCTATAAAACTGATGATTAAAGCTTCTAGTCTTCATGAATTGAAGTGTTTACGTACCTAGAGAGAGAGAGAGAGAGAGAGAGAGAGAGAGAGAAACAGAAACTCAATTTTTTTTATGTAAGAGGGAGAACTCCCAAGGACAAAAACAAATTAATTAGAAAAAAAGGCCCACTGGAATTGCAATCTCCAAAAAAAGATCGAAAGAATTAGTCAAAAGCCTGGGGCAAATGTCTTGACACTTCTCTCTTAAAAGAAGTGAAGTCATAGGAAAATGGAAATAGAGAAGCAGGTAGAGTTCCAGAGTTTACCAGTGAAAGGTATGAATGATTGACAATACTGGTTAACTCTTGTATTAGAGAGTTATACAGAATAGGGATGAGAGGAAGAAGAAAGCCTTGTGCAGCGCGGCTGGAGGAGGGGAGGCATGTAGTTAGCAAAATCAGTAGAACAGTTATCATGAAAATAGCAATAAAAGATAGAAAGAGATGCAACATTTCGGCGGTGAGAAAGAGGCTGAAGACAGTTAGTCAGAGGAGGGGAGTTGATGAGACGAAAAGCTTTTGATTTCACCCTATCTAATAAAGCTGTATGAAAGAGTACTCCATACAAGGAGTACAAATTACTTTAAGATAAACTCTAAGTAGTCTGAATTCTTAAAATGTAATAATGAAAAAAGCCTGAATGGTTTGCATGTAGACAGAGAAGGTAAGTGTAGCCATTATTGTCTAGTAAGGCAAGTTATTCTCAGTTTGTCCTCAATGCGGTCTTTCATGCCTCGCCTCCCCAACCCACAGGACCAAAGATTATAGGGTATTGATGGAATTGGAAGCCAGTTGAGCCTCGAGTGAAGGGCACCGTTTGCATAAAAATATATCTATTTGTATCTATCTATCTCTCTATATATTTACATATCTATCTTTCAATCTATATCCATCTATCTCAGTTTATCAACGCACTTTTTTACCTTACCTTTCATTCTCTTCTCTTCTCTATTCTGCATCTCCCTACACTGGAAGGAAACAGTAGATTGGTAGGTGGGTGTGGTAAAGTTTTCTCATCACGTCTTTTACCCCACATCAAGCAGTACAGCGTAGCGTTTCCTAACAGACAACCTCGTCAGATCCAGGAGCATTTATGCAAAATGCTATACCCTTCGTCCCTTTGTGCTGTCCTCCGTTCCCTTTATGTGTCTTTGCATAAATCAAGTATGTATAAGAAAAAGAAAAGCCAGGGTTCGATTCCCAGTCAATCTCGTAAGCCAGTTAGCTGTCGCGTGCAGCATCTCTGGACTCTGGACCATCTGTAACTCTAATTTAAAAAACCCGTAGTTGAAGTGACACGAATTTTTCAGACATTTGTTACGGTTCTAGTTATAGATTAATCATATTTCTACTTCTTTAACAGGAGAAACAATCTTTAGAACACTGACTGTCACCTTTCTTGCTCTCTGACAATAACCGTACTGAGAGAGCAGAGTTTCAAAATACAACTCTTTGTCTGACAGTATCTGGTATCACACTTCACCATCTGGAGCGGAAAAATGAATTCTCTGGAAGGCAAGGTTGCTGATCCGGAAACTTACGTCAGATAAAGACAGTAAAAGGCAGTGAGAAGTTTTGTGTACGAGAAATAGAAGAGAGAGAGAGAGAGAGAGAGAGAGAGAGAGAGAGAGAGAGAGAGAGATTAAGCTTGTTCCTTTGCTTCTTCCTAAGTGTTATTTATTTTCTCC
>NC_059304.1:5192519-5202519 GCF_017591435.1 Portunus trituberculatus | reverse complement strand
TCTCCTCCTCCTCATCCTCTTTCTCTTCCTCTCCGGTGTCTGTGGAAACTCTTCAATAATACTGGCCTGGTATAAACATTTTCTCAGTTTTATTTTTCCCCTTTATCTTTTAATCATCATTTCCGCAGATTTTATTTTTGAAGTATCAATTTTCCTGAGTGCTTATTTCCTTCTCTTTCATCTTTTTCTCCCTCTTCTTTTACTTAATCCATTTTTTTTTTTTTTATTTCGGTTTAATCTATGTCCTCTTCTTGTTACTATTTTCTGTGTTTTCTCTCCAAAACTTAAAAGGAAAATGTCTAAGAAAGCGAAGATTCTTTTAGTTTTCTTTTTATTTCATTTTTCGTGTCTCCTTATCGGCTGACTTTTTTCCTTCCTCATTAAGCTTTAACAGACCTCAGAGGAACGTTTCATTTCCTCTCGCCGTCCTTTCATTTCAGATAACTAGGGCCATCTTACACTCGGAATTTCCTCTCATTGATTGCATGTTCGATTTTTTTTCTACTAAAACTCTTTTTGATTAAAGGAGGCACTTCTAAATGACTTTCGGACTGCACTTAAGTTCTCCCAGTGTTGTGTTTGCTCTGACTTTCCTTGAACTCAATTAAACAACTCTTACTCACTCACTTCTTCATTAACTTACTCTTTCACACACATACATTTCTTATTCTTTCTCACTTATTTTTCTTTTCTTCGTTTTCCTTCTCTTTCTCTCTCTTCTGTCTACTAATCGATATCATCCATCCATTCACTATCTTTCTTCTCCTTCCTCCTCCATATCTTTAAGACCAGTGACTCTTAAACTGTGCTCTGAATAACCCTTAACTTCGTCGCCTAATTTCTATGGATGGGTAACACTGAAAAAGTTGAGAACCTCTGCATTAGACCTTCATCTTTATTGTTGTTGTTTATTTCAGTGTGTCTTTTTTCATTAGCTTATGTCAATTAATCTTTTTAGTGTTTGTTTGTTTAGGGGCTCGATCTTTTTTTTTCACTGGCTTTTTTTCCTTCTTTTTTTTTTTTTTTTTTTTTTTTTTTTTTTGTCAATGGGTCATTTTATAGGGGATCGTTTTTCCATCTTTTCTTCATTGGGGCTCTTTTTCTGTGACTATTTTTTTCCAGATCTTTTAGGCATTAACCAGATTAGCTTGAGCCCCTGTCACATTAATTAGAGACATAGTTAACTGGAAATAATATGGGACTTGCTAAAATATGTACCGTACTCACTCAAGCCGTTCCTTCTTTCCTACTACTCCACGTTCACAACAAACCGAAAAACTAATAAACCAATTAACCTACTTGCTAAAATGCCACGTTACCTTAATCACTCATTCACTCCCTCTCACTTTCCCTCCTTCATATCCCTGATCCCTGCATCCCTCCCTACCAATCCATCTACTTTTACGAACTGAAAAAAATAAACAATCAATTTACTAAAACGTTACCTTACTCATTCACACTCTGTCCCTCTCCTTCATGCTTACCAGTCCACGTACATAACGAACCTAAAAACCTAACCTAACCAACTCACTGTATGCCACCCCGCTCACTCTTTGTTTATTCTGCCCATTACTAGACCACGAGGTTGACAACACACCCGGAGTCCTCATGGTGGCGCCCCCCTCAGAGCCCCTGTATCTCGAAAATGGTAAGCTAACATATTGGCTAGCTCCCCTTCAACTTTTCTTTTTTTTTTTTAGTGACCCATTAACTGAATCTCGTTTTCTTTTTCTGTTTTCTTTCCTACCTATTTTCTCTCTCTCTCTCTCTCTCTCTCTCTCTCTCTCTCTCTCTCTCTCTCTCTCTCTCTCTCTCTCTGCTTCAGTCTTCCAGTTTATCGATTTTTCTTTTCGTTCTTATTGTTTGGGAATGAGGAGGGATGTTGAGTAAGTTGGTTTATCTTTTAGCCACTTAACTCATAATTAGCTTTTATATTTAGCTTTTCTTTTCCTTTTCTTTCCACCTTCAACTAATGTCCAATACCAGTTTCTTTTTACACTTTTCTTTTACCAAAATACTGCAAGTCACCTCATGTTTTTTATATATAATCTTTTATACTGAATTTTTTTTTTTTCTTCCGTTTTTTTATGCATGGAACTTTTTCTCACCACTTAGGTTACATTAAAAGAATGTTAGTACTTATTACTGTTTGTACAGGTCAACGAGTGAGCGAGAGCAGATTTTTTTTTTTTTTTTTTAATATATAATGATCTCTCTCTCTCTCTCTCTCTCTCTCTCTCTCTCTCTCTCTCTCTCTCTCTCTCTCTCTCTCTCTGAGTCTAAAACTGAAAGAAATAAAATAATATGAATGTAATTCTCTCTCTCTCTCTCTCTCTCTCTCTCTCTCTCTCTCTCTCTCTCTCTCTCTCTCTCTCTCTCTCTCTCTCTCTCTCTCTCTCTACACACAATCTTTATTATTCCTCCTTGCAACGCTTCCATTCACTTGACTTATCCTTCACTTCGCTGCACAGCCTTACAGCCCTTCTCTGCCGCAGGTGTTGGATATGATCTGGCCAACACTTCCTTCCTGGACCTGAACGGCCACACTCCAAGCATCACCACCAACACGAGGCCAGGCGGGGAAGAGAACTAAAAGCGCGCCTATCCCAGTCCAACATCCCTTGAGACCCATTCGCGCTAGATATCCGTGTGACGCGATTCTGACAGAGGTTGGTGAAAAGCGTGATGCGAATGGGTGACGAGGTGATGAGGAGACGAGGATAAGGAGTAAAGGAAAAGGAAGGGAAGTTCAGCTGTGTGTCCTAAAAATGTAAAGCTATGATAGTGAAGCGTCATGAGAAGATTTTTTGGCAAGATAATGCGTTCATTTTTCTTAAATACGTGTGTGTGTGTGTGTGTGTGTGTGTGTGTGTGTGTGTGTGTATTTCGTTTTCTCTTTTCCGGTTGTACTAACTTTTCCTCTTCGCTCAGGTGGTGGTGGTGTGTTGTGTGATATTGTCCAGACAGTAACTGTGACTATTACGTGTTGAGGGTTGAGTCTGGTGCCAGTGTGGAGATAAACAAGTAAAGGGAGTTGGTACGATTGAACACTAACACACCCCATTGATGTTTACGTGAATAAAACACAAGAAAGATGCTACGGAAGTGAGTGGCTGTGTCCTGCAATACCTTCCTGTTATGTGCGATGGATTTTCACCCTCGCTGTGATAAGAGTAGGCCCGTTGTGTACCGTAACAAAGTGAACTCTTGTATGAGTCACAGCACCTTCCCATTGACGCTGGTGAGTTGTGAGGGACGGAAAGCTACGTTTTGAGTGTTAATGTGAAGCTGAAGCCACGGCCACACTAACAACTCCTTTCAGCCTCGCCTTAAAGACATCCTGAGCGGAGGACACGCTTTTATCAGAAGCCTGCTCCGCGTAACCCCCCATTAAAAGGCTCAAATTGCTAGGCGGGAGGAGATTTAGCCTTAATAGAGAACACCTTTATCGCAGCAAGGCCTGGTGTTACGAGGGGGCAAAGAGAGGGTAGTTTCCCCATAAAGGTCAAGGAAGACACGCAGACACAAGGACAAACAGACTCCCAGACACACAGACACACAGACACATTCCCAAAGCGCCTCGTAAAGAAAGAGGCGACTGTTCCTAAGAGTGTCTTTTTCGTCCTTCCTGACATACACTGTAGTGATGTCAATTGAGGCGCGGCTGATTATGATGTGCCTAGACTCACCAGCACACCACTACATCACCACCATCACTTCCTCCTCTTCCTCCTCTTCCCCACGGTGTAGCTATAACTAGACCGTGCTCTTCCGCCTCTCGCACAACTTCCGGATTGAAGTTTCGTGGTTGTTACCGTAAACTTTAAGAATCTCTCTGTAAAGATACATATCATTAGTGTTTGAATATTGAGAAATTTATGACTACATAATAGTTACCCGTGTGTGTGTGTATGTGTGTGTGTGTGTGTGTGTGTGTGTGTGTGTGTGTGTGTGTGTGTGTGTGTGTGTGTGTGTGTGTGTGTGATGTATATACCTGCTTGAAACATATATATATATATATATATATATATATATATATATATATATATATATATATATATATATATATATATATATATATATACTACGATTAAGGTTGCTTTTAAAAGATGTGTACTATTTTTTTCGAAACCCACCACCACCAACACCACTACCATCATCATCCTGCTCTTCCGCCGCCTTACTGCACGGCCAAATTGCAGCTTTATTGTGGATATTACTGCGATACTACAATAGCTACCATAATTATAATAAACTATATAGAGATCAGAGAGATAATAGAGACATGAATATATCTTCTACTCCTGAATTGAGCTCATGAGAAGTTAATCACGACTCTCTCTCTCTCTCTCCCTCCCTCCCTCCCTCCCTCCCTCCCTCCCTCCCTCTCTCTCTCTCTCTCTCTCTCTCTCTCTCTCTCTCTCTCTCTCTCTCTCTCTCTCTCTCTCTCTCTCTCTCTCTCTCTCTGCTAGTCTTCCATATTCACTCCTTTTTACAGCATTCACAATCATGGTTACAGTTCTTCACTCGTTCAATGACACACGAATCTCATGCGTGCTAAACTTACCTAAGTGGCAAGCCTCGCACATTTCATTCCAGTGGCAACGTGGAAGGTGCACCGTTATTACCTGTACATTAATTAAGATGTAGCGCAGCCTTCCCATCTTGGTCACAGAAAGGTAGCTGTTTCCTATCGTAATGAAGACGGTGCCATATGACCTTCATATTGTGGTGTTGTGGAGTATTGCTGGTCAGTATTGAATGGAAATGTAGGTTTGATAGATTTTTTTTTTTTAACGTTTAATTAGTCATCCGGTTACTTTTTCTCTCTCTCAAATACATAGGTACACAATCACCAAGTTAGTTTCAAGAGAGAGAAACAAAATAAGTAATAACCTTACCTGTTTTTCTCCGTTATTGTGTTGAAATACACGTGAACAAATGAATATGTAGTTGTAAGAGAAGAAAGGAAACTATATTTAACTAACCCGTTACTTTTTTGACATTATTATGAAGGAAAACCGTGTACAGAGAGACAAAACTTTTAAGTATCAATAGGGGGAGAAAAAATTACCTTTTTATTATCTCACTTCACTCATGTACTTAATTAATTAACACACACTGTCATACACACTCAAGTTAGAAACATTTATGTAGATATACTGACCACCACTGTATTCTGTATCATGTATAGTTAGTGTTCGTACGTGTCTGTTTTGATTTAATACTCGCTTTTAGTGTACAATAATGTCATGTTCTCTATGGATTGCCGAACTATCATATACCAATTAAATATCATGTATTGTCTTAATTTATCGCACAAGAGTACCTGTTCCGGTGTATATAGGTGAGTGTGGTCTACTCGTACATTTATCTTGGCTATTTGCTTGTGATGGAATAAAGATATTGTATTTATTTTATATACAGAAGATTATAAGGTTTTGAATAGCAGTAACATTTGTATATAACATGAGTAGTGTTCCTCTCAGCAAGATCTCCGTGTGATCTGAGGCATTGATCGTTGAGGGGAAGTAATGCAGTACAGGGGGGAAGGAGGCAAGTGCACGACAAGGTGAGAGGACAGAACACAAAGAACAATTCATTATCAAACATTGTGGGATGTGGAAAAAATATATACTAATGGTGAAGAAAATAGTGAACAGACTATGGCAAAGGAGAAAAGATGATAGTCGATAAACATAGCACACTCTAAAACAAAAAGAGTAAAGAAAAGATAAAAAGAACATCATTTGGTAGCCGTTGTGAAGGCGTGCATTCTGACTGTCGAAAACTAGTGATGAACTAAAGAACTGAAAGAAAATTGCTATAAAACTCTGGAAAAGAGAATAAATAATGCGCCACGTGCTTAAACAGAGAAGAAAAAAAAAAGATCAATTGGAAGCCGTTGTGAAGATAAGTGCATAACATTCCCCCATCTATTGATAAACTCCACTGAAAATTATCATGGTTTTCAAGGGTGTTTCCAGGGTTCAAGTGATGGTCTAACAAGATTCTTACATCATCAATGGAAAAAACACGCATGAAAACTGAAACAATCATCTCGGTGGCCTTTGAAAATAATCATGTTTAAGAGTCTAAAGTGTTTCATTATACAGCAACTTGATTGAGGTAATAGGACTGTGAGGCTAACTAGGACTGGGAGGCAGCGTTGGTGTCCTATACATGTCTTACGTGACCAGTGTTGTGTAAGATACACCATAAGACCTTCCTGGAAAACTTGTTCTCTTTATTTACAAACATGAATTCTGCTAATATCTATTTTTTACATGTGTGGTGATATATGTCCAAGACTGATATTAAGATGATGATACTCCTGATTTTTCCTTTCCTAATGCTATTATGTACATATTTATAGAGGCATTAAGGAGACAGGCCATAAGTTGTTGTATAGCGGCGAGGAAATTACTCCATTCAGTGAGAAGCGAGGAGTGTACAAAGAGATATATTTATATATTTCCCAGCTGTAGATTCTGCTAGTTGCCTCGTTTCACATGTTTGACTGTGGCTATTCAAA
Source organism: Portunus trituberculatus (assembly GCF_017591435.1). Classification (NCBI taxonomy): domain Eukaryota; kingdom Metazoa; phylum Arthropoda; class Malacostraca; order Decapoda; family Portunidae; genus Portunus; species Portunus trituberculatus. The sequence goes on along the minus strand of NC_059304.1, from coordinate 5,195,984 downwards.
ATGTCTGTATTCGTTTCAATTCATGTTTCTTCACGGCATTCACTGTATGTATTGTAACTTAAGACGTTTGGTATTGGTTGTCGTGAAGGAAGAAAAGCATTCGAGAAACTGTCAAAAAGAGAAAATTATTTTCTACACAGAAGCTCGAATCCTGCGTCTCTTGTGACAGATTTAAGCTATTCAAGGCATTAAGGCATGTGTGAGAGGTCATTGGTAACTCGAGGTGTAGCGAGCTGCTTCCATGCATTGCAAACACATTTTTAAACACATCAACTCAATACCTCTTTCTCATTTTCCTCACCTTTTCTTCTCTTTCTACCTAACACCTCGTTTACCTTCACCTTTTCTTTCTTTTTTTTCGCACCATCCTAGACGTCTATACGCTTCCTTCCTATTTCAGTTCGTCCCTCCACCATCCTAGCTCCTCCCTCACCATCGTAGTTCCCCACTTTCTCTCAGCTCTTTCTTCACTATTCCATCTATTCCTTACTTCACAATACCCTCATCATTCCTCCCTTTGTTCTTCTTCCTCACGTTTTCCCCAGTTACTCAGTCATGATCCTCGCTGGCCCCCCTCTCTCCCACTTCAGGGGTGAGGAATGACAGGTGCTAAGAATAACCTCAACACCTTGAACCATCGGCAAGACTTGGACGTCAGCCGCTGTCACTGTTCCTCGTGGCTCGCCAACATTCTAGTCAGACCCGTGTTCTCAAACGTTTTGTCTTGTCTTGGTAACTTTCCATTCACTGCAGTAGATTTTATTAATCTTCAAAGATATTTTTGTGATGCTAGTGAGAGTTTTACAAGGGAGAACAACCCATGCGAACATAAGAAAATAAAGGAAATTGCATGAAGCGGTCAAGCCTATATGCGTAGCACTTGCTTTCCGGACTTTTATCAGACTATATATAGTCTTGTAAGGATTTTCATTATCGGTGGGGAAAATGCTCATAAGAACATGAGTAGATAAGGGATGCTACTAAAAGCTGTCACGTGGCAGTCCTCCCTCCACTATTCATCACTCTGACTTTTGAAAATAAATATGGAAGAGCAAAGTGTTTGAGAACAGAAATCATTGTCAGCTCGAGAATCTTTTACATGGCGAGTTTTACGAGAAAGATGTACGTGTTCCTCAAAATGTTGTTCCGTGTTTCTCTTTGTTACCTTCTCCCCTCACTCTATCTAGTTCACGCTGTTTGTTGTCTAGCTGTTTGTGTGAGATATTGCGGCTACCGCGACAACCGTTGCGTATCAATTAGAATGTCATCCACCGGCAATGCCTCGGGAAGCGACCGTTGCACAAGTTTTATTTCAAAATTCTCTCCATTCGTGATGTGAATCAAATCTAAATAAACGTTCAACCTCGGTTGTTGTCACTTCTCGCTGTCACTCAGTTTGTTTACAAAACGACTCGCTCAGCAGTTTTGATGGGAAATCGTTATTATTCAGAAAAGAATTAATGTCTAAGTTATTTTTGATACTCCCACGAACCAGTGAACCTATTCCATATTCAGCCCACCGCCACGCCATCTCTCACCACCCACACCACCGCCATCCCAACACAAATAAAAAAAAAAAAAGGGAAAAAGACACTGATTAAAATATCACGATAAAATGTTGATGAAAATGTTCATACACAGAAAAAAAAAATGGTAGCTGTTCATCGCTCTCGTCCATTTATATGTGGACGAAATGTAAAATATTGAAAGTTTTAGAGTTTATTAACCTGTTTTTTTTTTCTCTCTCTCTCTCTCTCGTTTTCTTTTTCTTTTTTTTCATGGAAAGTCACAAATGTGAAATTATCGGCGTGGAAATGAAAGAAAAAATAAAAAAAAATTGGTTGTTAAAGATATCGAGGACGTTCATCCCTTAGTTATTATGGGTATTATGTACTTACTGTTTTCCGAGTATTGATGAGACCACACTTAATCTGTTCGGTAATAATTATATGCTCATTAAACTCTGGATTAACTCGAACACAATTACCCGTGCCATTATGTAAACCACTTGTATGTGTACATTTACTTTATTAAGATCTCGATTTGTTCATTTCTCTTCTTTTTTTCCAGAACCGTTGCTTCAGTTTCCTCTCGCAAAGTCTCGTGATATTGTTCATGTAAGTAAAAAAAAAAAAAAAAAAAATCAACAAAAAAAAAATATATATTACATCTTCCTATTTTCCCTCCATCATTGTTTTCATCTATCAATATCTTACCATTTCTTGATCTACCGTCACATCTCAACGCTTCCCCACACCACCCTCGCCTTTCACCTCATTATCATACGTCGCCTCATACATCACCACTCCCTTCACCTCCCTGGAAGATGAGTAGATGAATGAAAAAAGACGAAGAGAAACTGAAATGAGAAACAAGGAAGAGAAGTAGAAATGAAATTGGTATAAATAAGGCACAAGAGAAAGAGAAGAAACAAGGAAGAAGGAGGAAGGAAAGGAAATGCGTATAAACAAGGCACGAGAGAGAGAGAGAGAGAGAGAGAGAGAGAGAGAGAGAGAGAGAGAAAGAGAAAAAATGTAAATCAGCAACAAACAGAGAGAGAGAGAGAGAGAGAGAGAGAGAAAACAAGAAGAACCCATTATAGTATCTTATAACTTACTCATCACCCCTTCATCACCGTTACTCATCACCACATCATCTCAGATAGCACATCACTCATCTTTTTCATCTCCTTATACCTTCCCTCATCACTCTTATTCACCTCATCGCCACACCATACCCAGTTGGCGCATCAATTATCCCCGCCACTCAAGGCACCACAAACGCACGCCACGCACCATAATACCCATATTAATCCTTCATTGTGGTGTTATTGGCAGCCGCTATGTTGTTATACCTCGCCTGGGCTGTCATCTCCATCGTCACCACGCATTGAGTCACCATCACCGTCACCGTCACTTTCAGGTATATCAATCATGTATCTATCCTCTTTGTACTCTAAAGTGTTCGGTGTGTGTGTGTGTGTGTGTGTGTGTGTGTGTGTGTGTGTGTGTGTGTGTGTGTGTGTGTGTGTGTGTGTGTGTGTGTGTGTGTGTGTGTGTGTGTGTCTGGAGAGGAAATGAAAATATATCGGTGTATAAAAATAAACTTTGATCAATCATTTTTTTATTCTTCCTCCCCTAAATCTTGACGAGGAAAAGGAATGCGACACACACACACACACACACACACACACACACACACACACACACACACACACCGCCCGGTAGCTCAGTGGTTAGAGCGCTGGCTTCACAAGCCAGAGGACCGGGGTTCGATTCCCCGGCCGGGTGGAGATATTTCGGTGTGTCTCCTTTCACGTGTAGCCCCTGTTCACCTAGCAGTGAGTAGGTACGGGATGTAAATCGAGGAGTTGTGACCTTGTTGTCCCGGTGTGTGGTGTGTGCCTGGTCTGATCAGGCCTATCCGAAGATCGGAAATAATGGGTAACATCTGGCTGTCTCGTCA
>NC_059304.1:5182519-5187519 GCF_017591435.1 Portunus trituberculatus | reverse complement strand
TACCGAGAAAAAGAGTGGATTTCGAGTATAAAGAACAACTGCCACGTGCATGAGGTGTGTTTGACTTTTTGAAATCCAGTTTGCCTAGGAAGTATTTCTTGTGTAGAAAGTCTAAACAAGGATCATAAGCGTTGTTTCATACTGTTAACATTACAATAACCTTCATGGATATGTTGAACTGTAAAACTAAATTTGCTGTGTGTGTGTGTGTGTGTGTGTGTGTGTGTGTGTGTGTGTGTGTGTGTGAGTATGTGAGGACGTGATCTGAATATAACCAAGCATTAATTAAGAATCTATTGCATTGCTTGTAATACATATATATCCATTCGTTTGATATTCAAACTTAATCTGAGTATGCTGTGTGTGATGGGCAGCGAGACAGCATAATGACTAATTGCTTAACTAATTAATACTTTGGTTTACCCGCCCACGCGACACACGAGTTAACGCGCCCATCCCAGCGTTTCCAGACGTACGATAATTATCATACAAGTACAATAATTAAGCGTACTTTAAGATAAAAAAATAAAAAAAGAAACAGAGCGTACGATAATACGATAACCTGCAAATATGTAAAATGATTTGCTTTTGATGCTAGATTTCCTGGCCCGATATATATATATATATATATATATATATATATATATATATATATATATATATATATATATATATATATATATATATATATATATATATATATATATATATAATGTTTTTTTTCTGTAGGGGAGAGGGCCAGCCAAGGGCAAAACAGAGGAAAATATTAAAAAAAGACCCACTTGAGTGCTGGCTCTCTAAAAAGTGGGAAAGCGTCAGCCAAAATTGGGGAGCAAATGTCTCGATACCTCCCTCTTAAAAGAAGACAAGTTGTAGGAAGTCGGAAATACAGATGCAGGGAGGGAGTTCCACAGTTTACCAGTGACAGGGATGAATGATTGAGAGTACTGGTTAACTCTTGCGTTTGAGACTTGGACAGAATAGGGATGAGAGGAAGAAGAAAGTCTTGTGCAGCGAGGCCGCAGGAGGAGGGGAGGCATGCAGTTAGCAAGATCAGTAGAACAGTTAGCATGAAAATAGCGATAAAAGATAGAAAGAGATGCAACATTTCGGCGGTAAGAAAGAGGCTGAAGACAGTTACTCAGAGGAGTGGAGTTGATGAGACGAAAAGCTTTAGATTCCACCCTATCTAGTAAAACTGTGTGACTGGAACCCCCAAACATGCGAAGAGTACTCCATACAGGGCGGATAAGGCCCTTATACAGAGTAAGCAGTTGGAGGGCGAGAAAAACTGGCGGAGACGCCTCAGAACACCTAACTTCATAGAAGCTGTTTTAGCAAGAGATGAGATGTGAAGTTTCCAGTTAAGATTATGAGCAAAGGACAGACCGAGGATATTCATTGTGGAAGAGGGAGACAGTTGAGTGTCATTGAAGAAGAGGGATAGTTGTCTGGAAGGTTGTGTCGAGTTGATAGATGGAGGAATTGAGTTTTGAGGCATTGAAAACTACTAGATTTTCTCTGCCCCAATCGGAAATCTTAGAAAGATCGGAAGTCAGGCGTTCTGTGGCGTCCCTGCATGATCTGTTGACTTCCTGAAGGGTTGGTCGTCTCTGAAAGGACGTGGAAAGATGTAGGGTGGTATCATCAGCGTAGGAGTGGATAGGGAAATAAGTTTGGTTAAGGTCATTAATGAATAATAGAAAGTGGGTGATAGGACAGAACCCTGAGGAACTCCACTATTAATAGATTTAGGAGAAGAACAGTGGCCGTCTACCACAGCAGCAACAGGACAGTCGGAAAGGAAACTTGAGATAAAGTTGCAGAAAGGATAGAAACCGTAGGAGGGCAGTTTTGAAATCAAAGCTTTGTGCCAGACTCTATCAAAAGCTTTTGATATGTCTAACGCTACAGCAAAAGTTTCACCGAAATCTCTAAAGAGGATGACCAAGACTCAGTAAGGAAAGCCAGAAGATCACCAGTAGAGCGACCTTGACGGAAGCCATACTGGCGATCAGACAGAAGATTGTGAAGTGACAGATGTTTGAGAATCTTCCTATTCAGGATAGATTCAAAAACTTTAGACAAGCAAGAGATTAAAGCTATAGGACGGTAGTTTGAGGGGTTAGAACGGTCACCCTTTTAGGAACAGGCTGAATGTAGGCAAACTTCCAGCAGGAAGGAAAGGTAGAAGTCGATAGACAAAGTTGGAAGAGTTTGGCCAGGCAAGGTGCAAGCACGGAAGCACAGTTTTTGAGAACAATAGGAGGGACCCCATCAGGTCCATAAGCCTTCCGAGGGTTTAGGCCAGCGAGGGCATGGAAAACATCATTACGAAGAATTTTAATTGTAGACATGAAATAGTCAGAGGGAGGAGAGAGGAGGACAAGCCCAGAATCATCCAAGGTGGAGTTGTGAGCAAAGGTTTGAGAGAAGAGTTCAGCTTTAGAGACAGAAGAGATGGCAGTGGTGCCATCAGGATGAAATAAAGGAGGAAAGATGAAGAAGTGAAGTTATTTGAGATGTTTTTGGCTAGATGCCAGAAGTCTCGAGGGAGTTTGAGTTTGAAAGATTTTGACATTTTCTATTTATGAAGGAGTGTTTGGCAAGTTGAAGAACAGACTTGGCATGATTCCGGGCAGAGATATAAAGTGCATGAGATTCAGGAGATGGAAGACTCAAGTACCTTTTGTGGGCAACCTCTCTATCATGTATAGCACGAGAACAGGCTGAGTTAAACCAAGGTTTAGAAGGTTTAGGTTGAGATAAAGAATGAGGAATGTACGCCTCCATGCCAGACACTATCACCTCTGTTATGCGTTCAGCACAAAGAGATGGGTCTCTGACACGGAAGCAGTAATATATATATATATATATATATATATATATATATATATATATATATATATATATATATATATATATATATATATATATATATATATATATATATATATATATATATATATATATATATATATATATATATATATATATATATATATATATATAAATAGAGAGAGAGAGAGAGAGAGAGCTGGAAGAGGGAAAGAGTGAAGAGGGACGCAGTACACGATCAGTTCCTGTATTGTTGGAAGAGTGGGATGAACGGGGAGGCTGAACCACTGATTAGTCCCGTAAAGTGACTATTCTTCAGAGGGAGCTTCGAACGAGCTGCTGTTGCTCAACGTGTCCCATTTCACAGCAAAGAGAATGACAGATAAACGCAGTGCCGTGGATTGTGAAAGCACAATATTCTGTACAACTGTCACAAAGTATACAGGTGAATGTTAGTGTACAATAATCTAGCTCAAAATACGATATTTTTTTAAAGGTGTGTACGATAATTTCGATACAAAAATTGGGAACGCTGGCGCCATCCATGTATGGCTGGCATCCTACACCCGAGCAAATCAGGGACTTGTGTGGGTGACTGAGACGGACGACACCTTAGAGAGGCTTAGAGAAGACCGACCCTGCTTGTTTCCTTGTAGAGGATCATTATTATAGACTGAACTTATCCCCTTCCACTCATGGCCTCCTGGGAACGATATCTTACGCGTCTCTGAGTAAGAACTAATATTTCCGGCATGATCACGTTCTTCATTGAATAAGTTACTAGAAAATATGGACCATGCATTTTTTTTTTTTTTTATGTAGACACTAGTTGAGGTTTTACTTTCATCTTACTCTCTGTATTAAGAAATCCTTTTATCTAAATGGACACTCATTCATTTCTATTCCTTTTGTAGTCTACATATATAATTCTTGAATGTGGTTATCAAATTAAAGTACGAGTACTACCTACGTTACCGTAGTACTTGTCTACATAAAATTACTGTAACAAGTTTTTTGTTTCTTTTTATATACATTTTGGAAAGAAAAATATCGTAGCAGTCTGTAAAGTAACTTAACAAAATTTTTCCTCGCTGCTCTTTCATTTCCCACTTACCATCTCTTCCTCCTCCTCCCCCTCCTCCTCTCACTACTCCTCTTCTTCCTCCTCTCCTCCTCCTCCTCCCTCCTCCTCCTCCTCCTCCTCCTCCTCCTCCTCCTCCTGCTACAATAAGGATAGTGTTATCACGATTCGCTGATCATGAGAAAGGATTTTAGGAGGGAAGTGAAAGGAAGAATTTACGGTCGATAACGAGATAAGTTAGAACTAAAATCTTGTAAGTCTCAAAAGTTTCAAATCTTATTTGCTTTGTTCCTTGAGTCGCCTCTGCGAAGACTGATACCCAAGAGAGTAAAGAAAAGAATGGAGAAAAAGAAGAGAGTGGTGAAGAGGTAGGAAGCGTCCAGAGAGCCGTTAGGGCAGCGGTTCTCAACCTCTGAGGTCCATGGCAATTAAGAATTTAAGGGAACCATGGCTGTATATATATATATATATATATATATATATATATATATATATATATATATATATATATATATATATATATATATATATATATATATATATATATATATATATATATATATATATATATATATATATATATATATATATATATATATATATATATATATATATATATATATATATATATATATATATATATATATATATATATATATATATATATATATATATATATATATATATATATATATATATATATATATATATATATATATATATATATATATATATATATATATATATATATATATATATATATATATATATATATATATATATATATATATATATATATATATATATATATATATATATATATATATGTGCATATATGTATGTATATATATATATATATATATATATATATATATATATATATATATATATGTATATATATATATATATATATATATATATATATATATATATATATATATATATATATATATATATATATATATATATATATATATATATATATATATATATACAGAATTTGGGAGAAAAGTTAAAGGGGTCTACACGAATGTTGGCAATTCAGGAAAGGGGAGAATGGACAGAAAGGGATGAGAACCAC
>NC_059304.1:5152519-5162519 GCF_017591435.1 Portunus trituberculatus | reverse complement strand
ACACAGGCAACTCCCGCTTAACGAAGGTTCACACAACGAAGTTTCCTTTTACTACCATCTGCTCGTTTAACAAACACCAAACTTGGTTTAACAAAGTTTTATCCAGGTAATTTTTTCAAAGTTTGAAAGCCTCGCCATATCACGCAAGCCAACAGGCTTTTAAATACACCAGCACCTCTCGTGGACAAAATGCGCACCACTTCACTACTAATTATTTCAATAGTTTCATTAATTGGAATATTTGTAAAATCCCTTTTTACAAATATTCCACTTAATGAAACTATTGAAATAATTAGTAGTGAACTACAGTAAAAGTCCTGAAATCCGGAAGTCATGGGGGTTCAGGCATTCCGGATTCTAGGATTTTCCGGATTGTAAGATAGTAAGGCTGAAAGTAAGATTAAAATCTTGAGGGTACTATGTAAACCCCACTAAACTAACCCCAACTTGCTATATCTCTTTGTAGTACTGTCATAACATCTTACAGGGATTGCTACTACCACCAGTCCACTGTGTACTTCCTCACCACACCATACAAGATTTACGTAGACTTTTTTTTTCTTGAAGATTTGCCAGACTATCGGGGGAGTGACATGGGCCTTTCCAGCCATTATGGCAGCCCATATGTGATGATTGCTCTTTTCCTACTTGTCAACTTGTATTTGTGTAGGTGATTTCACTATTTTACATAGGCTATTCCACCATCCACATATACTGACAAGTTTGAGTGATTGTACTGTACTGTACCCCACATAATATGTATACAGTCCATAATACTTATGTCACACTTTATAAAATAATTTTAAGTATAATGCAAAACACATTTCATAACATAAAACATTTACTGATGTCTGATAAAGGGAAACAAAAAGAAAGGAAGGCCTCCAACATCATACACCAGCCAGTCATGTCACTGGCGTCAAGCGTACACCAGCTGGACCACCCACGCAGATAACAGGACTCCGCAACACACACACACGCACACGCATGCATGCACAAGAGACTAAAGGCAATGGATCTACCAACCTTGGAGCAGAGAAGAGAGAGAGGGGATCTGATACAAGTTTATAAATTGATTAACGGAATGGATGAAGTGGATAATGAGAAACTGATCCTGAGAGAAGAATATGACTTTAGAAGCACAAGATCGCATAGTAAGAAACTAAGGAAGGGACGATGTCTGAGAGATGTTAAAAATTTAGTTTCCATAAAGATGTGTTGAGACTTGGAACAGTTTGAGTGAGGAAGTGGTATCAGCAAAGAGTGTACATAGTTTTAAAGAAAAATTGGATAAGTGTAGATATGGAGACGGGACCACACGAGCATAAAGCCCAGGCCCTGTAAAACTACAACTAGGTAAATACAACTAGGTAAATACATCACCTACAGAAACATAAAACACCACTTATAATACCTCCAAATATTATTCTCTTACGAGTTTGTGTTAAACTCAATGTCAGTGATGACATGTTCGATTTCGGCTATTATTATTATATATTTATTACTATTATTTCTTACTTTTTACATATTTAACTCAGCCTTTCAAATTTTCCGGATTATAAGGATTTCCGGATTACAAGGTTCCAGATTTAAGGACTTTTACTGTATTTAAGAATTCATCTACATTAATGAACTATACTCAGAAACAATTTACAGACCTTTTAGAGTTAAGCATAAAAGAGTCCCCATTTATCTTCAACGATAAAGTTTATGTCCAAACTGATGGCGTAGCCATGGGCTCTTGCCTGGGACCCTCATTAGCAAATACCTTCTTATGCTACCATGAGAAACAATATGTTGATGACTGCTTCCTCCTGTTTCACAATATTGACCATGTCACTCCCTTCTTAAATTACCTAAATTCACAGCATAAAAATATCACTTTCACTTGCGAATTAGAAAAGGACCTCTATCTCTTTCCTAGATGTTAAAGTTTCCCGTAGTAACAATAAAGTTACGACATCAGTATACCGTAAACCTACTTTTACTGGACTGGGTATGAATTTCAACTCCTTTATTCCCAGATTATTTAAAATTAATGCGATTAAGACCCTTGTTTATAGATGTTACCATTTTTCCTCAAATTGGACTACTTTCCATGATGAAATAAATTTCCTGACAAATTTCTTTCAAAATAATAGTTACCCATTAAATCTAATAGAAAATTGTATATCTAATTTCCTGATTAATATATTTATTGCCAAACCAGATAATGGTGATAACCCAAGTAAGAATTACTTTATTAACCTACTGTATTATGGACACCTAAACTACGTAGTGCGAAGGAAACTGAACCAGTTACTCAAAATTCATTACCCTAATATTTCTTTTCAATTTGTTTTTACCAACCCCTATACCATTAAATTTTTTTTTCCTCATAAAGACAAAATCCCTACTAACCTAATACCCAATGTAGTATATCAATATACTTGTTCGGTAGGTAAGCACCGATACATAGAAAGACGTAGAAATCATGGATCGCTGATCACAAGGGTATATCTCCCCATACCGAATTCAAGATAACTAACCCCATCTTCTCCCCTATTTGCTCACATTGTCTAGATTTATGGCATAAATTAACATATGACAACTTTGAAATATTAATGAAAGCTAATTACCAGAGCGACATCAAAATTCTCGAATCTTTACTTATTCATAAACTGAAACTTGAACTAAATAACCAAACTACTTCTCGCTCTTTAACTATTCTCTAGCTTTGTTCATATCTCAATTGTGATTTCATAAAAGTTCTTGTTGAGATCCTTCCCTTTTTCACTCATCACAACTCTACTAACAGAAAGGTAATGACCCACCGTAGATAGAAAACTATATTTAGTCTCTCATAAGTGTTAAATTTTCTAAATTTTTTACTCTATGGTCATATCTTAGACACATATATATTTGTCATTTAACTTAGATTTTATCTTTTTTATAGTTAAACCTGATGATGCAGAAATACTTGGGTGAAATGTTGTTAAGAAAAAAAATTTGGTCCTCCATCGTGGATGCCTTTAGGTATCAGTATCGAAGTAGTATATGTCAGATTAGGTGGTATCGGTATTGGTATCAGAATCAGCCAGAATTATATCTCTGTTTTATATATATATATATATATATATGGTATATATATGAATCATATAATAATATATATATATATATACATCTATGATATATATATATATATATATATATATATATATATATATATATATATATATATATATATATATATATATATATATAAAAGACAAGGAAAATTTTCAGGAAGTGTTTCAAGAACAGTTAAAAGAAGAGATGAGAATATGGCAAACAAAATTATAGGAGTCCTTAAGAAAAAGGAAAATCTAGTAAGGGAAATTCCAGAAAAAAAAGTGTATTTATTTTTGGCCTGAGAGAAAAAATGTAAAATATAGACCAAGGGAAAAAGAGTAAATTAAATCAGTCAAAGACCTACTAAAGAATCTAAATGACAAGGATAGACAGAACTTAGAAGAGGAGGTAGAAGAAATCTACAGAATGGGACCATATCAAGAAGGAAATTAAATCAGTCAAAGACCTACTAAAGAATCTAAATGACAAGGATAGACAGAACTTAGAAGAGGAGGTAGAAGAAATCTACAGAATGGGACCATATCAAGAAGGAACAGTGAGACCAATTAAGATACTACTAAAATCACAAGCAGCAACAGAAGAAATACTATATAGAAAAACAAAACTCAGAGAAACAGAAGGTTGCAAGGATATATATATAAAGAAAAATAGAAATGAGGAAGAAAGAAAGAGACACAACGAACTGGTGGCAGAAGCAAGGGAAAAAATAATGAAAGGTCAGAGGAGGAGAAGGCATTTTTTTGGAGAATTATAGGAGACAGGATAAGGAAATGGTATATAAAAGAGAAAGAAGAGAAAAAATGGAGCAAGTTTAACTAAAATGATAAGAACAAGAGATTAAAATGATGTATACAAACATAGATGGGATTTTATCTAGTAAATTAGAATTAAGAGATTACATAAAGAAAGAAGAACCAGATATTGTATGCCTGGTGAAACAAAGTTAAATGAGGCAATAAAATAGACATAGATAAAAGGTATAATATGTGGAGGAGAGACAGAGTGGGTAAAGGAGGAGGAGGAGTCATGATGATGTTAAGGAAGGAGATAGTGGTAAATCAAGTGGAGTTGGGGAAGGAAAATCAGAAATACTGTATGTTAAGATGCATATTAATAAAAAGGAGTTAACAATCATTGGAACATATGTGCCACCAAAAACAAACTCATGGACTAATCAAGAATATAGAGACATGATAGATGACACAATAAGGAGTCTTACAAGAATCATTAAGGAAAGGAGAAAAGTGATATTAGGAGATTTCAACTGTAAGGAGGTGGACTGGGAAAATTATGAAAGTGGTATGGGGAAGATGCCTGGGAGATAGATTCCTGAACCTAATGATAGATAATTTGATGGTCCAAAGAGTAAAGGAAAACACAAGATTCAGAGGAAACGATGAGCCGGCGAGATTGGACCTAGTTTTTACAAGGGATATACAAATTAACGATGATATAAGATACAAGTGCCCATTGGGAAAGAGTGACCATGTAATATTAGAAATGGATATAGAAGAAGGAAAGGAAGATAGAGATGAATCATACAAAGGAGACCGATTAAATTACAGAAAGGCTGATATTGAGAATCTCAAGAACTATTTTAAAACGTAAACTGGGAGGAGATGGAAAACTCATTAACGGTTCAAGAGAAATATAACTTATTTTTGGAAATATACAAAACTGGGGTCAGGAATATGTCCCAAATATAGACCTAAAGAAGAAGGAAAGAAAGATTGGTTTAATGCAAGATGTGCTAGGGCAAAGGAGAAAAGAGATGGAGCATGGAAAAGGTGGAGAAGAAACAGAAATCCAGAAAATAAGGAAAACTTCAAAACAGCAAGAAATGAATATGCTAAGGTGAGAAAGGAAGAAGAAAGAACTATGAAAAGGACATTGTCGAAAAATGTAAGGAACAACCAAAATTGTTCTACAGATTCATAAATGGAAAAATAAGACAAAAGAAACAATAGAAAGGTTAAAAGGAGAAACGGAATGGTGGAAGACCCAAAAGTATGGCAGAACTGTTAAATAGTAAATTTCATGAGGTCTTTACTAAGGAATCCAAATTTGAAAGACCACAGGGTAATAGAGAGACTGTCTATATGAAAGAGATTAAAGTAACCAAGCTTGAAATAAAAAGTTGATGACGGAATTGGATGAGGAAAAGGCAATGGGACCGGATGAAGTCTCAGGCAGAATACTGAAAGAATGTAGGGAAGAACTAGCAAGTCCAATATACAACATCATAAAATGCTCAATAGAAAATGGAACAGTGCCAGTGGAATGGAAAAGAGCTGAGGTGGTTCCCATATATAAGAGCGGAAGGAAGGAAGAACCTTTAAATTACAGACCGGTATCACTAACTAGTGTAATATGCAAGATGTGTGAAAAGTAATAAAGAAACAATGGATCGAGTTTCTTGAAGACAACAAATATTATCAAATAGCCAATTTGGTTTTAGAAAAGGTCGGTCATGTGTAACAAATTTATTGAGTTTCTACTCTAGAATAGTTGATAAAGTACAAGAGAGAGAGGATGGGTTGACTGTATTTATTTAGATCTAAAAAGGCTTTGATAAAGTGCCACATGAAAGATTACTATGGAAGTTAGAGGAGAAGGGTGGCTTAAAAGGAAGCACATTGAGATGGATGAAGAATTACTTAAGGGGAGAGAAATAAGGACGATAGTTAAAGATATGAAGTCCAAGTGGAGAACAGTAGACAGCGGAGTGCCACAGGGGTCAGTATTGGCACCAATACTTTTCTCATATATATAAATGACATGCCAGAGGAGTGAACAGCTACATAAATCTGTTTGCGGACGATGCGAAACTGTGCAGAGTCATTAAACAAAAGAGGATTGTGAAATACTACAGGAAGACTTAAACAAGATCTGGAAATGGAGCAAAAAATGGGAGATGGAATTCAATGTGGACAAAAGCCATGTCATGGAAATGGGAAAAAGTGAAAGACGACCATTGGGAATCTATAAGATGGGAGATGGAGTAGAACTAGAAAAAGTAAAAAGGAAAAGGACTTGGGAGTGACAATGGAAGAAAACAATCAACCGGTAAGCCATATTGATAGAATTTTCAGAGAGACATATAATTTGCTAAGGAATATTGGAGTAGCATTTCACTACATGGACAAAGAAATGATGAAGAAATTGATAAGTACTAAAATAAGACCTAGATTGGAATATGCAGGAGTTGTGTGGACTCCCCATAAAGAAGAAACACATAAGAAAATTAGAGAGACTACAAAAAATGGCTACAAGAATGGTTCCAGAATTTAAAGGGATGACATATGAGGAGAGACTAAAAGCTATGGATCTACCAACCTTGGAACAGAGAAGAGAGAGGGATCTGATACAAGTTTATAAATTGATTAACGGAATGGATGAAGTGGATAATGAGAAACTGATCCTGAGAGAAGAATATGACTTTAGAAGCACAAGATCGCATAGTAAAAAACTGAGGAAGGAAGATGTCTGAGAGATGTTAAAAATATAGTTTCCGCAAAGATGTGTTGAGACTTGGAACAGTTTGAGTGAGGAAGTGGTGTCAGCAAAGAGTGTACATAGTTTTAAAGAAAAATTGGATAAGTGTAGATATGGAGACGGGACCACACGAGCATAAAGCCCAGGCCCTGTAAAACTACAACTAGGTAAATACACACACACACACACACACACACACACACACACACACACACACACACACACACACACACACACACACACACACACACACACACACACACACCGCTGAGAGAGACGGCTCGTCTCGCTGCGGACGGAAGAAGGAAAATACCTATGGTGTTACAGGGCCGGGTAACTCTAAGTTAGTGTCCTGTTAATGTCCTACTGTCGCATAGTGTTGAAAGTGAGGATATGGAGAGTGGTCCCTGAGAGGAGAGTGTGGGCGGTGATTGTTTTGGCCGTAATCAGCTGACGATAACAAAATGGCGTCTAGACAAACTAGAGACTTTGAAGGTTTTATAACTACGCCAAAAGGACTGGAGAAATTAGATATGGATGCAAGAATCCAGGCACTGGAAAGTAAGTTCCTAAACATTTTGTCCATAGAAGAAAAACTGGATAGAGTTCTAGCCGAGAATGATTCGTTCAAAAAAGAGATCTATTTGTTAACGATAGCGAATAAAGAGCTATTGAAGGAAAAAGTAGAGATGGAGAAAGAAAACCAACAACTAAGGAAACAATGTGAAGAGATGAAGGCTAAACTCATGGAAATGGAGATGAAAATATCCGAAGGGGACTTGAGGAAGGAGGAATGCCTTAATCTAATTGATACCAGGATGAAAGAAGTGAACCATGAACATCAGGAGGTACAAAGGTCCTTTAGGAGATAGTGAAAAAGCAGGAAGAGGAAAATAAAGGGATTACGCAGAGGAAATGGTAAAGGCACTAAAGGAAAATGAGTATGTGGTGAGAGATATTGCTGAAAAGAAAAATGTGTGATCATAATAGGATTGAGGAGGAAACTAACAGGAACTGGCAGGACAGGAGGGATAAGGAAAATGACAGGATTAAGTCTTTACTGAACAAGATCTCTGTGGAAGAAGAGGACCTATATGCTGAGGTAGAAGAAAGTGTGAGATTGGGAGCTTTTGAGGAAGGCAAGAATAGACCATTAAAATTGAAATTAAAGTCTCAGGTGGCAGCTGAGGCCTTGTTGAGGAGGGCTTGGAAACTTAAGGACTCTGAGGAAACCAAAACAATTTACATAAGAAGAAATATGTCACAGGATGAGCGAATGAAAATGAAAGAGCTTGTAACTGAAGTGAAGAGAGGAATGACGAAAGAACAGAGGAGGAAAAGACCAAGTTTTTTTGGAGGATGAGAAATGGGAGGCTAAAGAAGTGGTGGATAAAACAGACGGAATAGACATTACATGGAAGAATGAGACTAGGAATGGAATACAAGTGACTTACACGAATATAGATGGATTTCTGTCTAAGAGGCTAGAATGTATGGATTACCTAAGAAATAACGAACCGGACATAATGTGTGTAGTGGAAACAAAGCTAAGGCCGAAATAAAGCTAGACTGGTTTGTTGTAAAACACTACAAAGTATGGAGAAATGATAGAAAAATAAAGGAGGTGGTGGTATAATGGTTCTTACTAAGGAAGATCTGATAGTGAAGGAGGTGAACTATAGTAAGAGAAATGAGGAAGTGATAAGTATGCTTATAACAGATGGCAAGAGGGACATTAATATTATAACAGTATACATACCACCCAGAACCAGTGCTTGGGAATATGAACAGTACCAAATGGTGATGAGAAATACTCTAGACAGAATGAAGCAAGAACTCATCAGAAAGGATAGAGTGATGATAGTTGGAGACTTTAATTGCAAAGAAATAGTGTGGGAAGACTACGAAGTGGTGAACGGTGGTGAGTGGGCAGAAGAATTGTTAAAGGTAGCAACAAATAACTTGATGACACAGTGGGTGAGATCACCAACAAGGTGCAGGGGACAAGATGTTGCAGCAAGGTTGGATTTGGTATTTACCAGGGCATCTCTAAAAGAGGAAATTGAACATGAATGTCCCTTGGGGAAAAGCGATCATGATGTCCTAAGCTTTGAGCTGGATACGGAATTAAGCACGAATAAGATTGTGGAACGCAGGGAGGAAAAATTAAATTATATTAGGGCAAATTATAACCATATAAGGGAGTTCTTTAATGAAATTGACTGGTCCGTGGTATACCAGGAAAGGGATATGCAATTGAAATACGATAAATTTATGGATTTGTATAACTCTGCTGTGAAAAGTTTGTGCCATATCACAGAAAGAGGACTTTAAATAATAAACAGTGGTTTAATAGAAATTGTGAAGAAGCAAAAAAGAACAAAGAAAAGGCATGGAAGAAACTTAAGAAAAACAGTGATGTATTATCAAGAGAAGTTTACAAAACAGCAAGGAATAGATATGTTGAAGTAAGGAGAACAGCACAGAAGGAATATGAACAGAGGGTGGTGGAAAACTGTGATAGTGACCCAAAATGTTTTACAAATTCATAAATGGAAAACTAAATATAAGGGAGGCAATAGAAAAGGTAAAAATGGGAAGAAGTATATGAGGATGCTGGAGATATAGCTGAAATTTTGAACGACAACTTTTGCAAAGTGTTTACAAAGGAGGAGCATTTTATGGGAGGAAGGCCTACGGAAATAAAGCAAATGCAGGACATCATGGTTACTAAGGAAGATGTAAGGAAAATTATAAGCAATCTGGATATTAATAAATCAATGGGGCCTGATGGCATATCTGGGAGGTTGCTAAATGAATGTAAGGATCAATTGTTGAACCCCGTATTTGATATTGTGGAAACCTCCATACGAACAGGATTAGTCCCGAAAGAGTGGAAAAGAGCTGACATTGTGCCTATATATAAGAATGGTAGTAGAATGGAACCGCTAAATTATAGACCAGTATCGTTGACTAGTATATTGTGCAAGGTATGTGAAGAAGTAATTAAAGCTAAGTGGAGTGAGTATCTAGAAAGTGAAAACATTCTGAGTGAAAGGCAGTTTGGTTTCAGAAAAGGAAGATCGTGTATCCAATTTATTATGTTTTTATTCAAGAGTGACTGACATACTACAACATAGAGAGGGATGGGTGGATGCTATCTACCTGGACTTGAGAAAGGCCTTTGATAAAGTACCACACAATAGACTGATGTGGAAACTAAAGATGATTGGAGGAGTAAATGATAAACTAGCAAAATGGATGGAAAATTACTTAATGGGAAGAGAAATGAGAACAGTGGTGAGAGGAAGGAAGTCCGAGTGGAAGAAGGTAACCAGTGGAGTTCCACAAGGGTCAGTGCTGGGTCCCATCATGTTTTTGATTTATGTTAATG
>NC_059304.1:5095019-5147519 GCF_017591435.1 Portunus trituberculatus | reverse complement strand
AATTGTTTATGTAAATGTGTGTTGTGTTTGTTCATACTTCTGTAATGCAACACTAATTGCTTTCATTGATGGCTTTTGTCATAAACAAAGGTACTGTCCATCACCATTGTTTGTCTTGTGGAGATCAATGAACAATTCTTTCCCAAGGTCATCATACTCTCTCCAGACAACTTATGCCAAACTCATAATCAATTTACTTCACTTTTATAATGGTTGGTAGTTAGATTTATGGATGGCCAAAGATTTATTTAAATTCAAAGTAGATGCTTTAAAAAACTTGTGAATCACTATGTAATGTTCTTTGAAAAGCAACCAATTGTATAGATTTTAGAAAAATTGCATTACAAAAATTAAATACTGTACTTTATATTTTTTGGTGCATGGTCAAGGAAATCCAACATGTTATGAAATTGGATTTTCATCCATGAAAATTGTAAATAAGTTATTCTTCTGCAATAAGAGCATACATATTAGACTTGTACATACAATGAATGCTTATGGTACTGAACGTTTTTTAATGTACTATGTGACTACATTAACTAGAAGTGTTTACCAGTGTTTTATCCCTCTGATCTAAAATTTTCAATATGTTTTTTGTAAAAATCCACATATTTTGAAATGTTCTTTTATATCACATGGGATAGTGGAGTGGAGACAAGATTAGATGTATGTATATCTTCAATCATTGTCATCATTTCTTTTTTACACTTTTCAAGACAGTTTCTAAATTTACAAGGGTCGGCCTTTATCAAATGATTACAGCTCATCAAAAGACAGAATTACATGTACTGTGTCACATCCTTTGCTTTCTAAGCCCCATCCATCTCTTGCAAAGCTAGGGACCAAAACATTCCTATCTTCTCTCTCCACACAGCTAAATCAGCACGATCTGCTTTCTCTTTTTATATCACCAATGCACTCAGTCACAAGTTTACTGTTAAGCTCTTCATTTGTTGGTCCATCTAAAATCCTGATTCTCTCTCTCTCTCTCTCTCTCTCTCTCTCTCTCTCTCTCTCTCTCTCTCTCTCTCTCTCTCTCTCTCTCTCTCTCTCTCTCTCTATTAGCTTGCAAATTGCTGCTTTACTTGCTCACAGATTTCCTTTGTAGATTTTTATTGAAACATATTTGCATTTTGGAGAAGAAAATCTTGCAGAATACTTTCTTACACATGTAGAGCAGAAATATGATTAACATGCAAATGATTTGGTATTCTAATTTATACATGATTGTTTTTTTACACCCACAACTTTTACTTTACATTTTTTCTAACCTACTACAAGGCATTCATACATTGGTTACATCTTCAATAATGCACATATGCCTTTTCCGAAGTATTTTTATAACATTTGCTTTATATATTCCAACAGTCAAATTGTTACTCTGTTCACTACAGAGGTCTTTACACTTTGGCAATAGTTATGGCAGTTATTATAGTTTTCTTAAATTTTTAGATCATGTATATAATGATTACTCATTTCAACTTACCTTTAATACTTCATGAATCTTTGTTTTGTACTTTATCTTGTTTCCTAATATTGTCTTAACTTCTCTTTTGCATTATTATGTAGGTATTCAATGAACTTCCTACTTTGTGATATTTGAATCTCATTTTTTATACCATTTAATTTACCATATAATTTATATTCATACTTCTTTCAAAGAATGCAGGTTACATGTTTATATGGACATATTGCCTTAAACTTCAGTCACAAGAACAGAAAGATAACCACTAAATACAAAGTAGGGTTAATTAATTTTTGATGCCCTGCCCTCTTCAATATTTATTGTTATGGTCACAGATAATAGCTGGAAGACTTGCAAATGCATTTGTCTTTGTTCCTATATTTGGGACTTAATTTGGTCCCATATAGTGCCAGTGTATATAAGATAATCTGTGGTAATGAAAATGTACAGAATATGGTCAATCAAGATTTAAGATGTTCAGAAGGATGGTGACTTTCTTGAGGCAATATTTGCATAACAGAGTGGGGAAGTAATGGCATTAGTGTGATGAGTTTCTTGAGGCAAGTAGTACAACAACAAAGTGCAAAGATAATGTAGGTATTTTGAAAATGCATGCAATATCACACAAAATTATAAATGTAGATGAGAAAAACAACAATAGAAATAATAAATAATCTTTCATTGAAATTTATACAAGCATATAGGATAACTGAAAGACAAGGATTCTACTTAATTTGCATATGGGAAAGGGAAGAAGGAATATAAAATATTGGTAGCCACATTGTATAATGTAGGCATAGTGGATAAGGTGGTGAGCATTGGATCGGGCAGACGTCCATGCGTAGGTTCGAATCCCACCACATACAGCCTTAAACACTTTGCCATTTGTCGAGTGGTTTAAAGTTACCTACATGTCACCATGGTACCCAGGTTCTAGATGGTTACATCCAAGATGAGCTTGGGTGGTAATATGGGCCCTAATATGGGTACCACTATAAATAAAATTGCCTGTGCCACTAAGGGGCAGAAGCTGAAGAGCTTGGGTGGTGATATGGGCCCTAATATGGGTACCACTATAGATAAAATTGCCTGCGCCACTAAGGGGCTGAAGCTGAACAGCGCTTCCCATACACTCTTCAAGTGTGCTGACAGGTGCTATAGGCCTTAACATAAAAAAATAAATAAAATAACTTATGAGATCTGGAGAGAACAGTCAGTGTGGCAAATTGTGCACTAAATATTAAGAATGGAGTGAGGAAATTATTCATGTGCATGGCATCAAAACTGCTTTTATTATCAACTTCTAGTCTGATTAACAATCAATGCGTAGCATCATATCTAGTCTGTTAATCATTGCCTAGCATCATATATCCTTAACAGGATGGCCATGACAGGGTTATAAGTTAGCAATCCAACTAACCCTATGTCATTCCAGTAAGATCCAGTAAGAAAATTACTATTTGTTATTTTCAAGGTTTTGCAAACAAAACTTGAAACATGTGTACGTACATGCTCAAAATACTTACTTTGCAAAATTGTTCTAGCAGCACTATTACTTTTATTTCAATGATTCATGATAATGCAAGTTTATAGCAAGTAATGTGCCTGATCATTCATTTAATTTATGTAAACAGTTCAACTAAAACAAGTGAAAACACAGTGATAGAGGTGCACTACATATTTCTGTGACAAGCAGATGGCTGTGATGTCATGTCATGGATAGTTTTAGAGCTAGATTTTAATTTTTTTTTTCAGTTGGGAAAACCAAGGACCCATAGAAGATGATGATGCCTGGTGGATGCCCTATGAGAGCATCCTAAAGTCACCAATAACATAGAGGGGTGGAGTGTGATAGAACAACTGCCACTGACCGCTATTTGATATGAACTGAAGAACTTTTTTTTTTTTTCACTTGAAAATTGTTTAACAGAATAGAGCATTTCATTATTTTAATGCAATAAATAGTATTGATAAATGGTGGAAGGAAAAATGCTATGGTGTCTCATGACAAAAAGCCAAAAGTGTTTCATTATCTGTTGTTACAATTTGATGAAATAGTAGGATGAAGTTGATGAAAAAGTTGTCAATGCAAGCACATTTTTGGAGTATGAAAATAATGAATTTTGCTTCCCATTTACTATAAACTTGTGCATATTTTTACTTCATTATCCAGTATCAATTTGCTGTTTGCTTTGATTTAGTACCTACAAATTACTTTAGTTTCACACATCTATCACTACACCTTTTTTGGGATTAATGACTAATAGCTTGAAATTTACCGAGTTGTATTGAAAATCAGTGTGTGTGCATATGTGGGCGTGTGTGCGTGCATGCGTGTCATTCACCTAAGATCTGGTGGTCACCCAGCCAGTCATTCTCCAACAGAAAGAGTTCAGAGTTCATATTGACTGATCTGGTAGAACTGAGACCGCTCATAGACTGGGACAGTGAGGCCGCAACCCCTCAGTTTACATCCCATACCTACTTACTGCTAAATGAGGCTCACCTATTTGTCTTGCTGCACCAGACTTGTACCTGGACTTCTTATTTGTGAGCCAAATATGCTACCACTACACTATGCAGAGTGTGTGTGTGTGTGTGTGTCTGTGTGTGTCTGTGTGTGTGTGTGCACATACCTGTGCGCGCTTGTGTGTGTATTTAAATAGTTGTATTTACCTAGTTGTAGTTTTACAGGGCCTGGGCATTACGCTCGTGTGGCCCTGTCTCCATATTTACATTTGTCCAACTTTTCTTTAAACCTATGCACACTCCTTGCTAATGCTACATCTTCACTGAGGCTATTCCATGCTGCTATACTTTGTGAAAAGCTGAATTTTTACACATCCTTGAAGCATCTTCCCATCCTCAACTTTTTACTATGACATCTTTTGCTTCTACTGGTGACTTCATCTTTTAATAACAGCTCCTCATTAACTATTACATCCATTCCATTCATTAGTTTGTAGACTTGAATTAGGTCCCCCCTCTCTCTTCTCTGCTCTAGTGTCAGTAGATCCAAAGCCCTCAGTCTCTCCTCATGTCATCTCTCTTAGCTTCGGTACCATCCTTGTTGCCATCCTTTGCAGTCTCTCCAATTTCCAAACATGTACATGTTTCTTTATGTGTGGGGACCACACCGCACCTGCATATTCCAATCTGGGTCTGATCACAGTGGATATCAGTTTCTTCATCATATCTTTATCCATGTAGTGGAAAACCAATCCGATATTTCTTACCAAATTGTATGTCTCGCCAAATATTTTGTCCACATGACTATCCTGTTGATCATTCTTTTGTATTGTCGCTCCTAAGTCCCTTTCCTTGTTAACTTACTTCAGTTCTACATGATCTCCCATCTTATAGACCCCCTCCAGTCGTCTTCCACTCCTTCCCAATTTCATAACATGAATTTTACCCACATTAAATTCCATCTCTTACTTCCTACTTCACCTCCAGATCTTGTTAAGGTCCTCCTGTAATATTTCACAGTCCTCCTTGTTTTTTATTTGTTTGAGCAGCTTGGTATCATCTGTGTGTGTGCGTGTGCATGTGTGAATGTGTGTGCACATGTGGATCTGTGTCCATGCTCCTATTAACCTCTTCATCATATTGAAATGATGCTCAACTCTTCAACATCCTAAGAGTTCAACCTTTTAAAGTTGTGCCAACCTCTCAATATCAAAATTATATCTCAATGCACAGAGCCATATAAGGCATGTACTGTATTTACCTAACAAGAGCTGGAGAGTATCAGATGTGATGGATACTGTAACTTAAACCATTGAACTTTTAGCACCATAAGCAAAAAACTTTAGTTAGACACAGCAAGTTTTAGGTTTATGAAGTGCAAGGTTTAAAATCAAAATTTAATATTTTGCTTCTTTTTGTTGATGGAAGGACATGATTTTTTAATTGTAAAGGCAAAACTTATCTATTTAGATGAGAGGTGGGGAAATGTAACAGTGAAAATATGAAGAAAATTTATTGATACAAATGGCACATGATAAGTTAATGGTAAATAGTTTGCTTTAACATTACATTGTTTCTCATTATATATGGTGCATTTTTTTCACATCTAGTACCTTATTGAAGAAAAGTTTATTTATGATATTTAGGTGTTTCATTTATGGTAATATGCTAAGCTATGTGATAAGCTACTGTAACTTTAATGGTGATTTGCATATATTTTTTATATTTCATGTACATAACTGCTTATATAATCAGATATTCTGACAATGAATCTCCAAATGGTGATGACTATTTCTCTCTCTCTCTCTCTCTCTCTCTCTCTCTCTCTCTCTCTCTCTCTCTCTCTCTCTCTCTCTCTCTCTCTCTCTCTCTCTCTCTCTCTCTCTCTCTCTCTCTCTCTCTCTCTCTCTCTCTCTCTCTCCTACACTGTTACTTTATTTGTATCAGTTACACTTAATCTTCCATCTTGTTTTCATTTTTCTTGTCAGTCTGATGTAATCCTACCCTTCTTTCAGCATGCCATTCTCAACTCAATTAATCATTGACATCTGACCTATTCCATCCCCTTGGGTCACCTACACATATTGCTATGCAAGGTAAAATTAAAAGTGCCAATTTGTACTATTTCACAAACAAGAAGATTTTGCAAGTACAAAAAATGTGTGCCACTTTGTAACTTGTGTATGATTTGCATTAAGATTCAACTTTGCTAAAGAATTTTACTGTACTTCAATGTTAGATCTCACTACTTTTTTTTTATTATATATAGTAACTTTTGAAATTGACAGTTTTCATACCTTACAAATCATATCCAAAGTTTGTAACTGTTCAATCATGTGCATATATTTGGTTAAGGTTTTGACTTAGAAAAATTTTTGCTATTCTTGTACACTGCTACTAAGTGTGAACTTTAAGTATGGGTTGCACAGACGTAATACACATAGAAGTCATCTTGAGTGTATACGATATGACACCAATAAAGTGACATTGCAAAATGATGTTATGTTAATACCTGTATAAACTAAGAGCAGGTAATTGAGTTGATCAAAGTAGAATCAGTATGTTTGTATGAAAGATGATTCATCAGAGAAAAATAATAAATGTAAAGGATGTAGATGATAGGAAAAAACATGACAGAATGAGTCATTGTCTTGTACAATAGAATGCAGTGGAACCTTGAGTTATGAGCACCCTGACTTGCAAGATATCTAGGATAAGATCCAGTGCTCGGTTGACTTTTTGTTTCGACATCTGAGGTAACTCCAGGTACACTGCTGCTATTCAGCACAGCAAATGGTCAGCATTCTGTGTCTGATATGTTCAGTTCATGTTGTTTTTTTTACATGGAAGCATTTCTCGTGATATGCTAGCATTATGTACTTTTTGTGCATTTATTTAGCCAGATTTGTTTTGTCTGACCATAGCTTTTAAGAAAGGGCCACTATGTAGTGACTTGCCTAACCCTCTTCCAAAACATTCTGAAAAGGAGGTTGAAACAAACCTTGGAAAGCTATTTTGTGGATTGCTGTGCATATGAAAATGAGGAATACTGACCAAAAAGGGAAGAAGCAATGAAGAAAATGAAAAGTGAAAGTAAAGTGTAGAAAGAATTGCAGCAGTTAAGTTCAGCAATAAAGTGTAGCATTAAGAGTGTTAAGAGTAAGTTAAGTTAAGCAATTAAGTGAGAGTTTATGGTGAACAAAAGTAACTGAAGAAGCACAAAATAAAATAAACTCCTCCCATCTCTTGTCTACCTACTCCATCTTCCACCTCTACCAGCATCTTGGGGTTGCCCAAGTCGTCTGATCTTTATGATAAATATACTTTATAAAACCAGTTCATCTATTAAAATTCTCTTTTGTTATGTTCCATTGTTTTTATACTATATTTATTATTTATAAATACCCTTTTCGTACCTAAAAACACATAAAAAAGAAATTTTGGTGTTTTGGGGTGCCTGGAACAGATTAATTGCATTTCAGTTCTATTAATTTCAATAGGAAAAATTTGATTGAGTTACAATCAAATTGAGATTAGAGGTCAATCATGAAATGAGTTAAACTCATAACTCAAGGTATCACTTTACATGCAGATGATTACTTATGAAGATACAAAAATGGTCTAATATCATATAACTTGACATTGCTAATCTTTTCTACCCATCCCCACAAAGCCTGACAGTTGCAACACCCCAAGCTTTAATCAGTCATCTACATAACATGCACAACACTTTAGTTAATCCAAGATGAGCATCATTTACCATACCATTATCTTTCATTATGTACTAAGGTACTGCACCTATAGGGAAAATCTCAGGAACATTAAAAGGATGAATTAGGTAGAATATTTGTGAAATGAATTCAACACCTAAATGAACTAGATAATGTTTCTATGAGCAAGTGTGACTAAACACCATGTCATGTTATACCTATCTGCTGCCATCACATGTTATTAATGGTACAACTTGATAGTAATAACATTTCATGTTTCATGTTTATTAACTGTGATAAGGAATGTATTTCTGTCTATACACCAGGCTGGCAATTCCACATAAGGTGGCCTAGGCAAAGCACCATACACACACACACACACACACACACACACACACACACACACACACACACACACACACACACACACACACACACACACACACACACACTGACCCCAATGGAAAGAAAAAATCTCATAGATAATTTCAATAATATTATGAATGTGCTTTTACTGTCATTAGGAACAATCTCCTGTTTGTTTATAATAGGTTCTAGTGTTTTTATTAACTTTGTTTCAGGTCCTAGTGATAGTATCTTGGCAAGTGTCATTAAAGCTGATGAAGCCAAGAAGACAAAGTCCAAAGATTTGTCCATATATCGGACACCCTCAGGTATACAGCAGGAATTTTTTTTTTTTTTTTTTTTTTTTTTTTAATTGAGTACTTCTTATACCTTAAGTACACATTTACTTTTAAATCTAAAGCATGTGCTCTTTTTACATACAGTGTATGCCTGATATGAAAGTAACATAATGCTACATATTATATTGTTCAAGATTATCAATTAAGTTAATTTTTAAGCAATATTGAATTTTTCAGTCTTAGCCAAGATGGTACTTTGTAGTGTTTTTATTACTGACTAACCTTCAGGCATTTATAATGTCTTTTTTTTGTTTTTTCTTTATTTCAGGAAAATATTACTGTTCCCCTTGTGACCTCACATTAAACTCTGAGAGTCAGTTTGCTCAACATGTAGAGTCCAAAAAGCACAAGACGAGAAGAATCAAGTGATTGCCAAAGTTAAACAAATCTTTCAAACAACCTTGTTCATCATTGGTGGACAAGAAGCACCTATGCTCAGCAGAGGCTTACTAAGTTCTCAAAGATACTGTAAGTACTTAAATGTGTCTTGTACTTTTGTTGTTGCTGTTGTTATTGCTGGGAGGGTTGAATATATATGTAATTGTCATCAGTTTTACATGCATTAGGGTTGGACTGTGTGTTGAAAACTTTCTTACAGTATGCATGCTTTATGAATTCAGTGAATTTATGAAGTATATGATAAATCC
This sequence comes from Portunus trituberculatus, assembly GCF_017591435.1. Classification (NCBI taxonomy): domain Eukaryota; kingdom Metazoa; phylum Arthropoda; class Malacostraca; order Decapoda; family Portunidae; genus Portunus; species Portunus trituberculatus. The sequence goes on along the minus strand of NC_059304.1, from coordinate 5,138,524 downwards.
AAATTGCCAGTTGGATTTGTACACACAAACAACTCTTGGATATTACCTGTAAAATAAACTCTTGGTTTTCTGCCCATAACAAGAAGGAACCCTGTTGCAGTCCCAGTACAGTATTTTTTAGTGAAATGGATCCACTTTTTGTTGTTCATTTCTTGTTCCTCATATAGAATAACAAGAGCAGTAATTCACACATTCCAAAAATAAGCTCTAAGTAAGATACAATCTATAAGATACAAGTCTTCACAAGAAGGGTAACACCATTATGTACTTAGTCATAAGTTACTTTCAACACTATAATCATTTAGATAAAATAAATGTTCCTCAATGTTTTTTTAATCTTGCTTTGAGGATGCATATACAATATTACATCAAACACTGTCAACTCTTAAGTGATGAAACTTACCAGTCTATACTTTAAGTATGCCATAGTAATTGAAGAAGTTTTTATTTGAATAAATTACATTTTAGCTCTTTAAGGATTTTGTCAAAATATTAAATAACTTCATCATCCAATAATGAATTTAAAAGTATACATGTTTTGCTATAGTATTTTCATAATCTACTGTTTAGCAATAAAGTGAGACCCTGATTGTATGGAGTAAACTTTCAATGAAATAAAGATAGAATACTTGAACTCAAGGTACAATAAGAAATGCAGAATATGATACACAATTAATGGTGGCAGCTACAAGTGGAAACAGCTACTGACAATACTTCTACAAGTGTGCATGAATGGTGCAAGCAACCAGAAAGTAATGCATTTAGGATTAATTTCTAGTCAGTGATAACAGAGATATTCTCAGAGTCTGAATAAGATGAATATCTCATTACTTCAACTTTTAAACAAAGTCATTTTCCACAAGGGTTTTCCTGAAAATTGTTTAGTATGTTAATATACATTTCATTCGCTTATTAGTATAGAATACAATATAATATCTTGCATGTTTCATGTTTACATTGGAGTCAACTGCAAAAAACAAAAAACAAAAAAGTTAAAACTGTGCCTTGAATAAAGCATACATAACTGGTTGATTGCATGACTTTTTTTTTTTTTTTTTTTTTTCTCTCTCTCCATAAGAATTAAATCACTTGGCTCAGGGCCTCAGTATAATGTTGTTATTGGCTAAATAGTGATATTTATATTAATTTGTTTATTTGTTGTATTGTATTTAAATATTTATTTATTTATTAATTTACAATTATCTATTCCCTAATCTTAATCCAATAATTATAGTACATACATTTTTGTATGTTTTCATACATTTTTGTATGTTTTCACTCTTAAAATAAAAAATGTTGGGAAATTCATTTTAAGTCACAATGGGGCAGATGATCAAGAGTTTCTATCATGTTCAGTAATGGTATCAGATTGTCAAGCAATACTAATACATAGGTTAGGTAGGAGACTGTAGTATTCTGCAGTCTGAATTTGTAAAATGTTTATACATTTAAGTCAGCAATTCTTAATTTTGGAGCAATTTGGATATGGTTTCCGGTATGAGGGAGACCTACTCAAGGGATTTGATATTCAGCAACAGAGGGGAGTGAGTGAGCTAATGTGGAGTAGAGGGACAGTTTATGTAGTATTGGGTGATGTACGTACCCTAAGGATACTTCTAAGCCCTCTTTACCTCATCTTAGTTATTTATTTCAAACATTGACAGAATTTTACACACACACACACACACACACACACACACACACACACACACACACACACACACACACACACATACACACACCGTGTAGTGTAGTGGTTAGCATGCTTGGCTTACAACCAAGAAGGCCTAGGTTCGAGTCCCGGGAGCAGTATGGCAAATGTGTATAGCCTGTGTTCACCTAGCAGTAAATAGGTATGGGATGTAACTCAAAGGGTTGTGGCCTCACTTTCCTGGTGTGTGTGATGTAGGATGTGGTCTTAGTCCTACCCAAAGATCAGTCAGTATGAGCTCTGAGCTCTTTCCGTAAGGGAAAGGCTGGCTGGGTGCCCAGCAGACGACTGTGGTGAATACACACACACACACACACACACACACACACACACACACACTGCGTAGTGTAGTGGTTAGCACGCTCGACTCACAATCGAGAGGGTTCGGGTTTGAGTCCCGGAGGCGGCGAGGCAAATGGGAAAGCCTCATAATGTGTAGCCCCTGTTCACCTAGCAGTAAATAGGTATGGGATGTAACTCAAGGGGTTGTGACCACGCTTTCCCGGTGTGTGGAGTGTGTTGTGGTCTCAGTCCTACCCGAAAATCTGTCTATGAGCTCTGAGCTCGCTCCGTAATGGGGAAGACTGGCTGGGTGACCAGCAGACAACCATTGTGGTGAATTACACACACACACACACACACACACACGCGAGTGTAGTGGTTAGCACGCTCGACTCACAATCGAGAGGGCCAGGTTCGAATCCCAGCGCAGCGAGGCAAATGGGCAAGCCTCTTAATGTGTAGCCCCTGCTCACCTAGCAGTAAATAGGTAAGGGATGTAACTCGAGGAGTTGTGGCCTCGCTTTCCCGGTGTGTGGAGTGTGTTGTGATCTCAGTCCTACCCGAAGATCGGTCTATGAGCTCTGAGCTCGCTCCGTAATGGGGAAGACTGGCTGGGTGACCAGCAGGCGACCGAGGTGAATTACACACACACACACACACACACACACACACACACACACACACACACACACACACACACACACACACTAAAGTAGTACCTTGATATATAATATTAATAAAACTTTCTTAAAAGTTCATGTTAGGATTTGGCAAATAAAACAATGTAGATTCTTTGCACTCTTGACAACATAAGACATAATGCCAGAATACAACATGTTGAATGTGAAGGTGCAGAGGATATATAACATTTAAACTTCTCTGAAAAATGTCATGTAAAAAGTATTCAATTTTAATAGTGTTATATTTTAGAACTACTCATTAGTACAGTTAATGATGAAGGAGTCTAGTACCCAAACAAATGCTAAATAAGATGGGGTTCTCTTTTACAAGTTTGAGTAATATATATTTAGTAATAGCAGTTTTATAGATTTTAGTTCACACAGTTGCCTCTTATGGTAATTCCACATGAATAAATAAATCATATTGTGATACTGACTGCAAATTATGCAGTTTGACGAAAAATATTGTCTACAAAATTTGGCAGCAGAATACATATTAAAGACTTCAAAGGCTCTAATACTTGGAATACCTTACTTTTTTTATATGTATCTGAAAACAAACATTCCATCGAAGCTTTAAAATCCAATCAATCAAGTATTCTCTAAACTGAATAACAAAAAAAATAAAATTGTGAAACTTACTCTCACTGAAACTAGAAAATAAAAACATTAACAAATGAAAATCTAGTACACAAGTTTTTTTATTGTGTATCAAGGTACCACTTTTCATTCTTTTTAAATGGTAATGTTTTAGGCAGCATTTATAATGGAAGATTTTAGTGGATATGTCCATGTGCTGCATTTAGTATTTTGTTAGGCAGTAGTGGCGTGTCAGATGAAGAAGGTGAGGTGACTTTTGACCTTCAGTGTCCTGTGATATGTGTTGCTTTGGTGTATATATATATATATATATATATATATATATATATATATATATATATATATATATATATATATATATATATATATATATATATATATATATATATATATATATATATATATATATATATATATATATATAGATAGATAGATAGATAGATAGATAGATAGATAGATAGATAGATAACATCTGTAGCAATTTTTGAGAATTTTATCGTGTAAAGAGTAGTAAAGTTTAACTGATGTTACATTCAAGAACACATTAAAATATTTGGTCATTGTGGCTAGGAAAGAAGAAAATGTTGATAGAAAGATTCACATACCTGCCATAGGTGCAGACAGCTTTGTGTTCACTAGGTGCTCAGTCGGCATCAGGAGAGCCAGACAATGTGATACTAGACTTTTATCAGTACAGAATTATTTAAGCCATTTTTACAGTTTTCTCATACAGAGCCTGTAATTTGTTGAAGATACTTTTTACCGAAGGCTTTATGTTGATGTGACAGAACACAATGCCTGACCTGGTGTGCTCATTGAATGATCTCACAACTGGATTATGCTGCAGTTTCTGAAAAAGCTTACCAGATCATTATTATTACTATGTATTGTGGAGTCTTATTTTGTAATTATTTATTTAGTTTATGTATAGTTATGCTTTGACTAAAAATGCCTTTTCAAGTTTTATATTTGTATGTGATACTCACATAATCATGGCTTTAAAAACATGCAGTGGGCCAAAGTAGGAAGTTTCTCTTGGGCATGAATCTGTGTAGTATTTTAAGATATTTTCCCTGTAGATTTTATAGAAATATAGAAAGTTAAGGAAGGTGTATATAAGAGAGAAGTTCCAAACAAACGTTGTAAGTTAACATGTGAAGCTTTTAATAGCAATGAAGAGTACTTTGTGGAGGTTTAATGTCAAATTGGGTGATAGTTTGGGATTAAGGTAGATTGACCAAGGATAATTATTGTATGTTTGTTCATAGTATTGTTGCATCTGATTGATGAGTATGTAATTAACAAGGTAAGAACATGTAATGTTGAATAGGCCTATGTGGCAAATTGTTGTAGATTTGAAGGAAATGTTAAGAAGACTTTTTAAAGAGTGGGCAAATGAAAAGGTAATGACTGTTGATATTTTAATGTGTGTCACTTTGTTGTAAAGATGTAGAATGAATAGTTGTATGTGAGAGAGTGACTGGTAACAGGAAGCCTCTAGGTGGGTCCAGAAGTCAGAACTGATGTACTGGTGGAATCATCTTAAGTCTAGAGTTTGATATAAAATAAGGAGTGTTGAAAAAAAATACTTTAAAAGTACCAGAAGTTATTACTACTACAATCACACTATGGTGGATTAAAACAGTGTATTAATTTAAATGAGGCATCCTGTGTTGGAAGGTGCTCTCAGATCAAGAATAGCCAACAATTGATTTACTTCTAGTGCATCTTCTAACTTGGTATGCCTCAGTTGATGAGTTGGCTCTTACAAGGTCTGTGTTACATTTTGGTGGGCATATTTTTTTATTGATTTTGTTCTTCCAAAGGTAAATCTTCTTTGACAAAGATTAGGGAAAAAAAAAAAAATCCAGTTTTGATGATGTTCACTACTTGTATAAATACATATAAAAAACTGATATTGCTGCTCATCCATCATCATCATAGAAAACATCAGCATAGAAAAATTCAACAAAACTTATTCTAAATAATTATAGACCTTGCACGTGAAGCATCATCATCAGATATCAGAGAATGACTTATGCATGTACAAATGAAAAGTAATGTATGTATATCATCAGAGAATGACTTGTGCATGTACAAATGAAAAGTAATGTATGTATATCATCAAAGATGAAAGGCTTTTAGAAGCATACTGCTTAAAAAAATATATATTTCTAGTCTGTTTTCTCTTTGAATACTAATGATAGCATTATTGCTTGGTTTATTGTGGGAATAATGATCTCTTGAGTATTTGATGTTTATCCACACACACAGCTTTAAATATTGCTTGTTATTTTAATTTTAGATGATTGACATCTGTTTTGTTATTTAAGCTTTACCTTTTAGGAACAAGTTTTATTTATAAGTCTGAGTGAAAAAACTAATTAGCGTAGTTGTTTTATTTGCATGGTTTTACATATCTAATACACAATCTCCAAATCAAATGTACTAGTCTTTCTTGACTCAGTAGCACATTACCCGTCCAAAAGTATCGCACTGTGTAAACAAACTCATTTTACATTTTTTTTCTTTTCATATATACATTGAATGCATTAGGACATATGTTTTTTATTTTAATCTATGAAACTTGTATTCCATCTAGTATTTGATATACTGTAGTATTCAATTTTGAACAGAAAGTGCATGGATTCACATGTGCATATCTCACACAGTGAGGTCGGTAAGAATTGGCTAACTTGACTAAGATGTGAGGGGGTTATGCCAGCATATGACATTTATACATAACTGAGCAAAGCTCTCAATGTTGTGCGTGTCCTCCTTTAAGGGACATATCAGCTTGGTATGTAAAGGTTGATTTTTCTTCTGGTGTTCTCAAACTATTTTAAAAGTATTAAAGTTCTTTTAAACTTTCCCAAGGTTAACTCCCACCCATTACCAGGCCAATTGCTGTCATGAGGGGGCACATAGGGGCAAGAGTTGCTTTGACAGTCCATGCTATGCTGCCTTGGAGCACAACCTTCAGTCCAACTAATTTTGCCATTTCTGATTCCTTCCTATCTTAGAGCCATGCTTATGGGATGCAAACCTTAGTGCTCAGTTGCAAAAGGCCTGAAGATGCTAATAGTACATTAACCCTTGTACAAATATGTAACTATTACTCCGTGGGACCATGAGGAGTGAACTTTTTTTTTCCTACAATTAACCAGGGTTACCATGCCCTTCAAATAATGGGACTTAAAGAACTGTCCTTACTCCATCATTTCTGTCTCTCTTTTTTTTCTGACCTGCCTCTGTCATGGCTTACAGTTTCTATGCTGTCCCCAACCACATCTTCTCCTAATTTCTTCAACAGCCTCCTACATTAGCAATCCCTTGAAATTCAAGTGGGGAAAGTTACCTTTAGAACCCAATATGATGGTTGCCACTTAGAACACAAGTGAAAGCTCAAGTCATTAGAAAACTGTTGACTGCACTGGCAACCCAATCTCAATGACTCCTAATGAAAAACTGAACACATGCACTTGAACAACATCAACATCTAAGAGCTCACTTGTATCCCACTGACAGCTCCCAGTGGTGAGAAAGTAGACATTCAGCAACTCCACTGATGCCACTATAACCACCACCACCACTTTGTACCAGACTAGTATCATCAGTGTACATGTCATCAAAATCCCTATCATCACTTACATCTGCATAACCTGAATCATCAACATCACCATCAGTGAAGCAAGTAGGAGATTCACAAAAAACACTGCTTGAGGGGGAAAGCTGCACACAAATTTCATACCACCACCACTCGCCCAGGCGTGAGATTGCCTCTCCAGAATGACAGCCATTGTTGCAGCACTATTTTCTCAGTAGTGTTATGCTGTACAATGATGTATATCTATTGCTGTTCACAGAAAACCTGTAGCATCATAGAGAGCAATATCACAAAAGCATGTATAAAGGAATTTTATCATTTGCATCATTTCTTTGCCAGCCACATACATGATTGGCTGCTGGGTGTCAATAATATGGCAAGCAAACATTTTTTTGTAGGTAATTTCTTTGTAGCTTACTTCTAATGGTACAAGGGAGTCAGTCATATTCACTACCATTGGATAGATGGATGAAAATAGTTTTTATGCAGCAAATTGCACTAACCATTTCTTGGTCCATGACTCTTGACATCCGGACTTTTCTTCCATATTCCATATCTACTACTACAATACCATTTTAACTAACCTCTTCTCTCAGACTTGACATTCCATTACATCTCAACCTCATTCCTCCAAGAGATTCTATTCCTCCTTGCTGTACATCCCTTCCTCATCATGAGAAACCATAGTATCTATCACAGAATTTATAAACATACCTAACTACCACCCACTTCCCATCCTCCTCAAGCCTTCCCTAATAAGGCCTCTTCACAACCCAGCTCCTCCACCTCTCAATCCTTGTGTCCAATCCCCTTATTGAATCTCTTCTCCCTACACAGCTTAATGCTATTTCTATTAACACCCACACTTTTCACCTGATCAATATTGCTGCATGGTTTCTGTAGCCTGGCACATCCCTCTTTTGCAATATGTACTATACTACAATTATTATTTCAGGCTTAGTAAAGAACAGTAGACTATATTCTTAAGTTATAAAAAAAAATTGTCATAGTCTATATTTTTTTTTCATCATAGTCTACAAACTTTTCTGACATCCTAGTTATGGGAGAGCTACACAACATACAAGTATATCTTATTTGTAGAGGGAGGACAATTCAATTCCACTCCATCCTGCAGTAGGACTAGTGGTACAGTAAACATGTATCTAGAAAACTTAAAAATTCCTCTGAAAACTGCAAATGCCTGTTTCCTTTGCACTTACTTGACCAGGATGTCCTTATCATGCATAACCAGTCTTCTTTATAGATATACCCTTACATCTAGTGCACTTTTAAACATTATTTTCACCTAAACCATGTAGTAACTGCACAAAGTTATGGAAAAAGACACCCTCTGGTCCTTTTGATAAGGTTTTGTAATAAGTGTGTGCATCCTTCACTGTAAGTGCTTATCATACCTATTGGTTGGGAGGTTAGTCATGGTTTACCCCCTTTGGTCTTTCACCTCTTACTGGTTCAGCCTCTTACCTCTTTCACCTAAAAATTACATGTTATCATATATTTACCATGCCACATACTTTGACTATCAGGATCATTTGAAAGATTACTCAAGGAAAAGACAAATTATCACCACCTTACATGAATATCAGAGCATACTAGTTACATGTGTCTTGTATGATTCAAGAAAGCAAGTGCTTCACCACCTATCCAAGTTCTCTTATACCTTGGTTTCTGGTTATCTAAGTAAGATGTTTGACTTCTATGGCTTTGATTCAGGGATTCTTACTAACCACTTGTCTGTAGCAAGTGTGATTTTCCTTTTGGATCCAGAATCCAAGACACAAGATGTAATTTAGCTGAATAGTAGAGCACACACTTTATCAAGTCAAAAGGATAGCAGTCATAACTTGGTTTTTTTTTCTTTTTCTAGTTTCCTGTGGGAAAAAATCCATGTGTAAGCTGAATGTTGAATTCTTACTGCCATTAACATCCCTGTAACTTCTTTTTTGTGCATATAATATTTGATATCAAGAAAGTAGCAGTGCTTCTCACTCACATACTTGACAGCAACATCAGCACTGCATTTACTTGTGTATTTTCATCAGTTGTTTATTTCTTAATATGAACAAGTCACAGTTGTAAATATATGGCAACAGTCAATCAGTTTTCAGCTTACATACACACCAAGGCTCAGACAACTTTCTTGATTACACTTAATGAAGAGATTGCCATAGTGTTATATGCATTCAACCAATTATAGTTTTCAAATATCATACCAATAATTTACTTCAGAAATCCATGCTAAATCTCTCTCTCTCTCTCTCTCTCTCTCTCTCTCTCTCTCTCTCTCTCTCTCTCTCTCTCTCTCTCTCTCTCTCTCTCTCAGCAACACAAAATTATAAGTACAGTGACAATGCTTTCTTTTATTTAGTGGTATAATGTACTTAATTATATTAATTAAAATTGGAGGCCTGGTACAATTTCTCTGACTTGAAAATAGTGTATTGAACATCTGGCCAAAAAAAAAAAAAAAAAATCCATCACTTGTTTCATGAGAAAATACAAGTAAATGTAGCAGTTATTGAAAACTATTGTCACATTTTTATCTACTTATTGGTAAATGATATTGTTTTGATCTGATTGTTAATAGGAATTAATGAAATTCTGCATTATATGCGGGTACTTGGATCCATTATATTTATGTGCATCACTTAAAAGCCAATTTGTACTTCATATTGGCTGTAAGAGGCAACCTTATTGATTGACATTTTCTTTCAAGCTTACAGGCAGTGAAATAAATTAGAGATTTTAATGTAACAATCCCTAGCAGCAGCATGTGGTAATTATTTTACTCTAGCATTTCTATTGTAGAAGTTCAATGGTTGTAAACTATCTTCTAGTCAACTTATTTAGAAACTTTGGGAGAATTCATCCTTTGGTTCTATGAATAGCTATTAACTATTAATATACTTATGTCTGCAAAACTTGCATAAATTAACTCATCTTTTCTTTGCAAGTTGCTTTGAAAATAAACAGATGAGAATTTTTGTAATGAAAAATCAATATTCATGTCATTGAATTAAGGTGCTACAAAAATCTGAGATCATTAAGCTAAGTGGTGATCAGTTTCTGTTCAAATGATCAAGAGCAAACATTAATTTTGCATTTCATTTTAGTTTAAATTAGATAACTTGTATTGAATATATTAACAGCTGTCAGATTCCAAGTACAATGAAATATGTTATATTGACATAAGAACTATGACTGTCTATGCAACTATGACACGTACGTAGTTCCCATCCCATCCCCCTCATGCTTACCACATCATCTAGGCCAATGAAGAATACACAACAATATTAAATGAGTTTAAGCAATAAACAATATCTCACAAATTCATGTTGCTATTACACAGTTTTGCACAGTTAGTACAAAAATGTGCAATGTTATTTATATTCATGGGACAAAGTATATTTATATTGATATTGATTGGATATCCTATATACGCAGACTGCTGTCAATATCTCAGTAATGTGTATGAAAACCTAACATACATTTTTGGAGTGATGATTTTTGCATCTATTCCTGCAAGTTGTCAAAATTTAAATTCTTAGATTTGTCATATTTCATCTATTTACAAACATGACAAGTTGTGAAGACAAGCTGGTTTAGCAGACCTATCTATGATGCACATAAACTTTGATCAAGTAGTGAATGGGTGTGATATGTACATAGAATATAAGGTAATGTGACGTGCAGATTTCACTTCACTTATGCTGTTAAACCTTAAGACTTTTTCTCAGTGCATAAGTTTCACATCCGGTCCCTGAGTTATGTGTTAGTATGAATGAACTTAAGTATGAAAGCTGCATGATGGCTCATAACCAAAATATTTCTTTCTGTCTGCTGTGTCCCTGATTATTGCCATCTATTTTTAGTGCTTTAATGTAATCATTGGAACCAGACTTTGGAACAGTATTAAACACCAGTATCAAATCTAACAGAGCAGATGGAAGGGAAATATCAGTTCTTTCCCGCACATTTGTAATCCGAGTCTAGTTTTTCTTTACCTTTGCTGTGTGGTGTGTGCATATGCACTGGAATGATTGGATGTACTCAGTGAACAGAGCAATATATACTGCCAACATTTTTTTCTGAAGGCAGGGAGAATATTTGGTATACATTTAATATGTGCATATAATAATGGTTGTTAAAATTAAATTTGAAAAAAAAAATTCAATTTAAATTTGAAAAAAAAAAAAAATGTAAAGAATAGGGAATGCCTGCCTTCCACATTATATGAAGTCTGAGGAAAGTAAATATGGGAAAGAGTGATAAGAATCTGTGAAACATTTTGTTGGCCTACATACTATGATTTGGAAAAATGGTTTGCTGCTGTGTAGCATGAAAGTTAAATGGAGACTAAAAAAAAAAAAAAAATGTTTGAATTTAACCTCTACCATACCACCAGGAACTTCCTCCACAGAAGAGTGAGTACTGCAGAAAATTTACCAGATACATTTAAAACAGTGATTGCTATTCCTTATGTAATGGAGAACTCTTTCTCTTCACAAGTTTAATAAATCCACTAAACATTTGCCTTAACTATCTTAATACTTCACTTATCCACTTAATCAGTCAAGAGTTCATGCTACAAATAATGACACTGATTAATAATATCCAAGCAAAGCTGTCAGAGCAAGATGTCTAATATACTTTTGCCACAGATTACTCAAGCTTCTTAAGAAAAGGGAAATGCCACACAGTGGATCACTATTAACTTTACCGAGTCCCACTGTAAGTACTGCCTGTTTCAAATTATTTGTCTTTAGTAATGCAAAACCCCAATACCTAGATATCCATCAGTCACCCACTTTATTATGTAGTCTGAGGCAAACACTACAGTAGTTAACTAACATACTAGAAACAGGGCTTAGGAATGGAGTTAGCATAAAATTTTTCCCTTCTAACAATAGTGACAATACTTCACACTGAAACAATTATTCCATTATGAGATCTAATTTGATCTATTCTCAAATTGGTATTTGTATTCCCATCCTCAATTAATAAAGCTCAATTGATAAATAAACTGGTCAGCAGGGTTGGAAAAGTCATAATTTTTCTATAAAAAATCTGATTTAGATTTAAATTTTTATTCATTTATTAATTTATATTTTCATTTACATTTTATTTTTTCTTAATTGTAATTATTGTAATATGGGGGGGGGGGAAGATTGTAGAAATGTGACTGGCAGCAAAGGCAACATGGTACTATGGGAAAAGTAGGGACTGGGAGGGAGGGGGGTCGGAGAGGGCTAGATCAGATGAAGAACAGTAACAGCACAGAGAAGGGACATAAGGGCAGTGAGAGAAAGGAGATTCTGCAAGAACATCAGCAAGACTGGGAGCATGGGACAGGGAAAAGAGGAGGGGGAGATCCACAAAATGAGGGGCCATGAAGGTGGGACACAAAAGCTTTTGAGATGGGAAAGAGAGGAAAGAACGCCACAAGACAACTAGAGGGGGGAGGAGAACGCAACATCAAATGAGACTTACCGAGTCTGGTGTTGCCAATAAGTAAGCGGGCTAGGGCAGTCTCTCATCATCTGGTAAGATGAGATGGATCAGACCAAGAGAAAACAGAGGACTTGACACCACAAAGTTTATTAGAAGCATGAGGAGTGAAAATAGGTAAAGAGTAGGAAGGGAAAGGACGTTACCTGCCAAAGACTTGACAGCATCGTCATGACTAAGCACCCAGCAAAAACTATTTTGTGATGGAGAGAGACAAAACAGCCAGTCCTGGATGTCAAGGAAAAGATGAAAAAAAAAGTAGAGAAAAGGGAGACAGAAGACTAAGAGTCAGTAAAAATAGCACAAGAAGAAGCAGGAGAGTGAAAAATGTGGTGGAGGGCAAAAAGTATCACAAACAGCTTAGTAGTAGGGAAACTGGCCTCGAGAGGGAGTCAATATTGGAAATAGGTATCAGGGAAAAGGACAGCACAGCCCAAACCAACAGAAAACTAGAGCCAACAGTATAGACATGGACACCACCAGAATGAGTGGGAAGGTGAGCCATAAAATTGGAAAGGAGGACACAAGGAGGGATATCAACTTCAGTGAGGAAAGGAAGACAAAGGAACAAAGGGGAAGAGGAAGGGAAAGCCACAGAGGCATAGAGGAAACAGAGAATGGGAGTGGATTAAGGAAAGGGGAAAAAGGATGAGAGAGAAGAACATGCATAAGGAGAGGAAGGGGAAGAGGTAAGTGAGGCCGGGAGGCAAAGACCACAGACAGAAGAAGAAATATGCAAAGCAGAAGAAGGAAGTTTAAAGGAATGGGCATAACAGTGGAGAGACAGAAGGGCCTAGTGACAGGGAAGAGAAGAAAGGCCAGATTCAGAATAGAAGCTCTCCACAGGGGAGGACCGGAAGGCACTGAGAGTAAGGCAGAGACCAAGGTGATGAACAGGGTCGAGGAGACTGAGGACACGGGGAAGCAGAAGAGACATGGCACCCATTATCAAGGACTGAGACGAAGACCACAGTATGCCAGCAAAAGTAAATCTTTCGGTCAGCACCCCAAGACACATGGAAGAGAGCCTGTAGGAGATGGAGGCAGCATAAGGCTGTATCCAAGAGAGAGAGAGAGAAAGAAACATGTTTGCACCAAGTGAGGTGAGAGTACTTGCTGGACATACAGTACTCAAGAGGGGTATCATAAAGAAGGGGAAAGGAACAGGTAGCACAGGAATGAGAAAAGCAAATAGAGAAAGACTTCACAGGGGAGAAGCAGAAGACAGTCAATGGCCCAAGAAGTGGCAGTGGTGACAGCAGACTTAAGAAGACAATGGGGAAAAGAGGAGCAGCAGCCCGAAGCATAAATGGCAAAGTCATCCACATAGAGGGAGGACCTGCCATCAGGAGGAAGGGCAGAATTGATACCATCCATGGCTAGGAGAAAGAGTGTTGTGCTCAAGACCAAAACCTTGGGTACACCTGCAGAGATGGAAGGAAAGGGAGCAAGAAGCAACCCTAACACAAAAGGAACAATCCTGGAGGAAATTATGAAGGAAAACCCCCATGTTGCCACAGACATCAATACAGAACAATAGGTGAACGATGTGATAGTGCCAAGTGGTATCATAAGCTTTTTCAAAATGAAAGAATATGGCTAAGACAAATTCTCACTAAGCAAAAGCAAAAGCAATATACAGTAATACCTCGAGATACGAACGCCCCAACGTACAATTTTTTTTATACACGACGAAAAATTTCACATAGTTTACGCCTCGAAATATGAAGATATTTTTAAGATACAAATAGTCATCAGTAGGTGGCACAGCAATCACTCAGTTACCCCCGTCCACCCAAATATTCAGCCCGCGTTGTGTATCATTGTTCATCCTTTGTGCATGTATGTGTCTGGTCCTCGGCAGTGTGTAATTTTTCTTAAGTTTTGTGAACTCGAGACCCTGTGATCATGGATCCCAAAAGTAAAGGTTTGGTGAGAAACACACAAAATAGCCTGTATTCACATACTGATTACACTTGGAAATTCAATAAACGAGTGAGTATAAATGGTGTTCTGCCCACAAGCAACTCTTCCTCTTTGCAATGCAAAGAACCAAAAGTCTCTAGATGTTATGGTTACCAAAATATCACAGGTTGAATGAGGTGGTATCATCGGTGTACGTGGCCTTGCGTCTGATCGGGTTCAGCGACCTTGGCTAGAGCGATAGAAAACGGGCCCCTTGTATCCTCTCTCTCTCTCTCTCTCTCTCTCTCTCTCTCTCTCTCTCTCTCTCATTCTGATACCACTCTCATTCAAAAGTTGTCACCCCGCAACATAGCGAGAGACACGAGGCCTAGAAGTAAGGCAGAGAGGTGGCGGAATCAGACACCGTGAAATCACTGTCGTTCCCACCATCCATCGTGGGAGTTGGTGACACAGTGACATATAGCATATGTTTACTCCTGATGAGTGCTGCCAGCTCACAAGCAAAGAAAACGAGAAGAAAATAGGCAAAACATAGCCGTATAAAGCCTAAACGTCTATCAACGTGCCCCGAGTCTTGTGTGATGAACGTCTTATCGTGTCCCTAGTTTTGCGGGTAAGTTGTTATTTTGGACAATATAGTACATTTATATCATGCATACAATAAACATTGTATTTATCTTATATTAAATTTATATTTGGTTGGTATTTAAAGCATGTTAATTTTTTGGGGCGGTAAATTCGTATCACAAGAACGAATTAATTCTGTTTCCATTAATTTCTATGGGAAAAATTTATTTGATATACAATTTTTTTTATATACAACGATCATCATGGAACGAATTAAATTTGTATGTCGAGGTGCCACTGTATCTGTATAGGCAGGTGAGAGGCTCCGCTGTACCACAGGCACACCGAAAGCCAAACTGAGAGAAGGAGAGAAGGCTTTTTGATTCAAGATAGCACATCAAGTAAAAATTGATCATGCACTCAATGCCGTGCTCTCTACGAAACTGGCAATGGCGTCAAGGGTCTCACCTTTGAGGAGGGGGTAGGAGTAAGGGAGAGAGTGGCAGTACGAGTATCAGGATCTAGAACAGAGAAAGAATTAGAGCAGGAGACAGAGGAGGAAAGAAGAGAGGAGGAAGAGGAAAGGGGTGAGCGTAGGGCAGGGGGGGCAGAAAGAAGACGAGGCAGCAGGAAAGCAAAAGGTAACGGCAGAGGCAGGAGAGGAGAGGATGAAGACCAGGTGATGGCCTTCCTGATGTCACAGAAGTGGATCCCAGTAACCTCAGTCTCATATTTATATGTTGGGCAGTTGCTATAGAGAGCATTGTGAGGGCCACTGCAATTGCAGCAACACTGGGTAGGAGCAGGGCAATCTTCACAGACATGGCCATGGCCACACAAAGAGCAGTGAAGAGCAGAGCAGCAGTGATACTCAGGGTGGCTGAAGCACCAACAGTTTCAGTACTAAGGCTGGAAAGGGTGCAAGACACCCCCAACTTAGACATAAAGGGAGAGTTCGTGATGTTGGAAAGAGATCCGGGCAACATAAGTGGGAGCCTTCCAGCGAGCCTGGGGAGACAGGTGTAGCAGAAACAAATGCTGACAGCATCATAATTGCTAAGTAGGTCGAGGTCAGCATCTCAGTCTGACCAAGGCTTGTCGTCAACTGGACAATCCTGGGGAGAGAAAGAAATAGTGCTAGTACACATATTGAGATGGGCATCAGGGGATCGTGCAGAGGGGAATGCCAGATGGGGCCTATAAGTTAGAAATGGCCCAATACTCGGTTGCAGATTCTACATGGACACAGGGAGAACAGTCATGCTGGGTCTGGATATAGACCTTGCCCACCTGTTCTTGGAGGCAATGCT
Source organism: Portunus trituberculatus (assembly GCF_017591435.1). NCBI lineage: Eukaryota > Metazoa > Arthropoda > Malacostraca > Decapoda > Portunidae > Portunus > Portunus trituberculatus. Next base: position 5,122,312 of record NC_059304.1, on the reverse strand, counting down.
GAAAAAGAAGGATATTCTCAGAAAAGGGAACAGAGGAAGGGATAACAAAACAATGATCCAAGCAGTCAGGGGCAAAGAGATCATAGGGAGAAAGACAAAATGTGTTCCAAGAGGAGCCTGCCCAGGGCTGTGCCATCGCCTTCCCAGAAGTAAGGGAAACAAATTGAGCCAAGGAAAGAATGTAAGTCAGAACAGAGGAGGGAAGGTTTTGGGAAGCAGCAGAAAAAGGAGAAAAGAGACAGGGCAGGGGGGGGGGTCGAAACACAGCAGCATTGGCATCAGTGGAAACAGAACCAGCAAGAGGAGCAGGGGGCTGAAGAAGAAGAAGGAGAAGAAGAAGAAGAAGAAGAAGAAGGAGAAGGAGAAGAAGAAGAAGAAGAAGAAGAAGAAAAAGAAGAAGAAGAACCACACCCTGAGTAAGATGGAGGTGAGGGGAGGCAACATGAGGGAGAAAAGGTGCAGGAAATGAGACAAGAATAGGGACAGAGAACGAGGCAACGGCAGAAGCTGGGGAGGGAGCAGAAGCACAAGAGGCGTAGAAGTAGGAGATGGTGGTCAAAGACATCAGGGGCAAGACCTCGTTGAGGTGGGGCATGTCATGGTCGAAGAGAGAGACCATATTTATACTGGGATTGTGTGCAGAGATGTTAAGTTAATAAAAGCAGGGAGACTGTGCCAGACAACATAGGACATATGGCATTATAGTGAAAGGGAGAAGTCAGAAAGTGCAGGTTATGGGAAGTTAAGAGGGACAATTATACAAGGTGAAAAACTTCTAAGCACTGATGGTATGACATTAAGGGCATGCTGTGATTATGATTTGAAAATTTCATTAAGAAAAAGTTATAGGATTTTTACTTGAAATTTTCTGAATGTTATAAGTTCCTGGTTGTCTTTGATGAGTATGAATATTGATGTAATGGAGTAATGACATGACCATGTCATGCACAGAGTTGCATTCAAAATGTCGTACAGGCCTTATTTTAATTTTCTTTTTAAATGTGCTTTGGCATGGACATACGTACTTGAAACATGCCTAAAGAAATGTAGAGAATGGTTTTTTTTTTTTTCCATTTCTCCAAATGTCATGAGATATGACTTCATGATGTCATCAAAACAGCATGAATAGCAGTTATTTTACCTCATTAAAAACTATTTCACTTTAGGGAAAAACCGGTATGATAAAATGTTACCCCAATCCCTGTCAATAAGTACACCAAGTTTCAAGGCAGCATGTATAATGGTCGATTTTATACAATTTTTTATATCTCAAAAATCATGTTTTGAGATACAGCTCTTTAAAAGTTTTAAAAGTTGAGCACCTACATTATGTGTTCATCAAAATTAGTAAATTTATTATATGTTGTATGTTGGTCTATAGAGAAACTGCACACAAAGAATGATGTAATTATTTCCATATTTACAACTTCATTTCAGAAGCTATGTACTTTGTGGTGATACTATCAAAATTCTTGGCTCTGGTTGTTTGGTGCCTTTGCTGGTAGATTTAGCTTACTGGTAGATGTCCTAAGAATGCTACTCCACAGAAATGTTGTTATTTTGACTGTCAATAAGCACCTTTTTCATTCTCCACGAGATAATCCTCTCCAAGATTGGCACCTCCAGGTATGTATGTTTTTCCCTGTTTTCCTTTTCTCCTCCTCCACATGTATTTTTTTTTTTTTTCCTTGATTTCATCTTTCTTCTTAGCTTCTGCTATCAAAAATAACAGCCTCTTCCTGTCCCTTCTTTCCAAAATTTCCTTCCCTGCCATGCCAAATACCTCAACTTCACATGCCACTGAGCCAAGGTTGAATCTGGCAACAGCTCAATGAACACCATACTCCATACTTAGCCGTGGTCTTCAGCAGTTCGCTTCAGATTACATTGTGCAGACTTTCATTGTTGTTTTGGGTGTCACCTTTGCATTTCTCTAGAAGCTTGCTGTCACAAAAGCGTATGTAAGCTGACATGATATTCCTTACCACTGCCAGGGCAAGGTATGTGTGCATATGCTTTCTTATGGGAGGGTATTGGAAGATCTTTTGCCATTGCTCGCTTGGCAAAACACCAACCTCTTCTCCCATCGGGGAAGCTTGGTGTCAGTGCTGCTGCAATGGTGAAGTGTTGCCCAGATTGCCCTCTTCATGTCCACAACAATGGTGTTCTGCTTTATTGCACTGGTGAAATACCCAACCAGTCACATTACCTTTATTTGAATAAGTGCACCCTCTTCCTGGCCACCCAACTTATGCACCTGTTTAGCTTGAAAAAGTGCTTTATTCAATCTTTTCTACACATGCACTCAGTTTTTCCCGGGATAATTTTATCTCCATATGGCTTCATATCCCAAGCAGCAGAAAATCTGCTTGAGACACCATCAGAGATTACAGACACCAGGTATACCTGAATTTGCATTTTTCCACACTCCTCCTCTAAAGGATTTTCCAACCTTCAACTTCCATGGCTGGTGAGCTGCCATAGAAGTTTCTATCACACTTGCTTTAATTGTGTGGCCACCATTCATTTCTATCACAGTCCTTGTTGTCTGTACACACTTTACAATACTCAGACAGCAAAACAAAGTCAATTACCATGCCGGTTGTGGTTTCAATCACACTCACAAATCCGTAATTGGCTGTGAAACCACACTTTGACCATGAGCCATCACAGGCAACCTAAATGTTTTTTACCTCCGGAGCACTAAGCTCTTTCTCCTTCAATTTACTGTGCACCTCTTTCCACACATGATCCAGCATCTGCTCTTATTTCTCTATACCTTTTCTCTCAATGGCCTTGGCAATTCTGTAGTAGGTATTTTCACTTATTGCAGGCATAATGAATGCCACACAGAACTCAGTGGCTGAAATACATCTATCCCGAATGCATGGTGGCTCTTACAGTAAATCTCTGATTATCCGAAAGTGGATTATCCAAAATCGATTTGGATAATGCAATTAAAATTTTATTTTTTTTTTTTTCTTTTTATACTAAAATGTTGTAAAACATTAAAGACATGAAAATAAATAAAAATAACTACCTATGTACTATTAACACATTATTTAAACTATCCCATAAACTTTGTTTTGTTTCTCCATATTTGGCATCTATAATTTGGCGAATATGCATTATGACTGATTGGCATCCCTAGTTAATTTTTTTTTTTTTTTGCCTGCTCATGGTGAAAGGATTCATTCGGTTCATGTAACTGTGTCACTTCGGTTTGGCTTCTGTACTTCGGTTTTGCATATTCAGGCATGGTCAGTAATTTGTCTTCGGTTCTTCATTTAATTTAAGGTGTATCAGTACTTGGCACTCTTTTTTGTTTTCTTTCTGTCCTTTCATTTGTTAGCCTAATTTGTTTCATTATAGCTTGCTAAGGAGAACACTCTTAAACTAAAGACTGCTTTCATTACCGGGGAAATAACTTTTCAGAAGGTGAGCTATATTCTGATCTGATATAATTTTCTTTTCTTTTGCTTTTCAACTTACTCTTCAACTACTTTAGCTAATTCTAATAATATTTAAAATAACATTTAAAATTAATAAGAACAATTAAAATACAGTAAGTCCTCGTTTTACGATAGTTTGGTTTACGATAAATTCGCAGATACGATAGTTGACAATTTAACCATTTTTTCAATTTACGATAAAAAAATTCGCAGTTACGATATTCAAAGTTCCCGCCAAACTTGTTGCTGTGATTGTGGCGCCGCATTGCAGCTAACTACAAACAGTGAAACTTCGCGCTCGGTGATATATTTACATTTTTCTTAGCATTTACTACAAATCCCTGCCCAAAATGTCACAAATGTAATTTAGATCGCGGTGAAGACGTCAAGACTACAAAAAGATTTAAGTTTTATTGACTCTGCAATGGAATACCTGCAAGAACATGACCCTAACCCCAAAAGAAGTAGCAATGTGGTTAATCAGATAGAACAGGTGATGAAAATCTACAGAGAATTATGTGATGAGAAACGTAAAAAGGAGAAACAGTCCACAATCTCAGCTTTTTTCAAACCTGTAGCTAGACCATCCACTTCACCCACTGGACCTTCAACTTTGTCAATTAAAGCTGGGTCATCAACTTCAAGTGACCAGTTTGAAGGATATGATTCACCTGCTTCACACTCGGCCCGTGCGTCACCTACTTTGTCTGCCACATTAGATGATAATTCTCCCATTATCCCTTCTTCCGAGTAAGGCAGGCAAGGTCCCTGCTGTCCTTTAGCCTTGGGAGGGACAAAGGAAAGGCACAAATAGTCCTCTAGCCTCAGAGAGGACCTATACAGAAGATTAACATTAAGAAAGCTAAGTAAAGCAGTATTCTTCAATTTTTTTTTTTTTTTTTTTCTTCGGTAATACATGGCTTGTCCAATTTGTTTACTTTTTTTGATTGACTTCCGTATTGAGCTGGAACATATTCCTATCTAATACATGTAAAAACAGGTTCGGTTTATGTTAATTTTGCTTTACATAAGGTTTTAAGGAACGTATTTATATCGTAAATTGGGGACTTACTGTAAATACGTTTTAATCATGCTTTGTTTAGCATATCGTGCATTTGTTTTCTTTCATTGTTTACAATCAGCAGTTGGCAGTCGCGCCACTGTGTTTACACTCGCCAGTCGCATTCTACAACCTGTAAATTCTGTGACTGTGTAATTGAACTATCCCTTCCCATGGTATCCTGGTTATGGCCTGCACACAACTTGGACTAGACAAGTGGAGCCAGGTAAGCGGTCAACAAAGGACAGGGCCTGCCTGTATACATGGTAAGACTGGTGTTGGGAAATAACTGTGCATGCCCCAAGGAGGGTTTTCGTAACAGTAGTTTTTATGATTTTTTTTACCTTTTTTTTTTTTTTTTTTTTTTTTTTTTTAGGTAAAAAATCATAAATCTGGATTATATATCACCGTGTAACAAAGCTTTTGTCTTTGAGTTAAAACTGTTATTTCTTATTTGCTTATGTCTAGAAAACATGAAAAATACTTATATTCATTTCTAATTTTGCTTTTGTGTCCAGGATAATGACATTTTTTAAGTTTACCCATTCTCATAGGGACAAAGTGCCAAATTTGGAAGTTTGCCTTGAACAAAGCAGATACAAAAAGACATATAATGCAATAATAGCATTTATTTATTCTAGAATTACACCAGTGAGACAATAGACACATTAGAAATGAGTAGTTCTGTCCCAAAGGCAAAGATAACAAGGATACTTACTTGGTAAAGCCGCTTTGGAGACCCATCAGGAAACCCACCAGTTTGAAGTCTCCTATAACCTCCCAACAGTACTCTTCATATTTCAAGGCATCTAACATCTTGACACTCTTGTATTCCTCTTTGAGCTGGACAGAGTGGGCGAGGGGGAGAGATGGGTACATATTCCCTGTTATGAAGCAGCACTGCTTTGAGGCTTCTGCACAAGCTGTCGATAAAGAGCCGCCACTCTTTGGGGTTAAAGATAATTCCAATTGCCTCAAACAGACCGGTCACATTGTGGCAAAAGCAAAGCTCATCTTGACGAGTGAAAAAGCTTGAAAAATGCTGGTGACGCTTTCTCTGACATGATATGTGCACACTCTCATCTAGCAAATTCCACTGCTTGAGTCTCGACATTAAAAACTCGCCATTTGACTTAGTGAGGCCAAGATCTCTGATCAGGTCATTGATGTCTTCTTGGCTGGGGTAGTATGGATTTCTCTCATCAGTTGCGTCTCTGAAATCTGGATCAGTGTCTTCATGTTCTTCTGAACCACTTTCCTTTTGTAAACACTGCTGCTCTCTCTTAGGAGGAGTTGGTACGGAGAGCTCAGAGCAGTGTGGCACTGGCGCAATGGATGACAGAAGATCAGGATATATGATAACAGGCGCATTTTTGCCTGCTCGACGTTTGGAAAGGTCTACCATACAGAAAAAGCAATTGCTTGAGTGATCAGTTGGTTCCCTCCAAATTCGGGGGATTGCAAATTTCATAGCTCTGTTTTCCCCTCTGAACCAACAAACTGTAGAAAACAATGAAAAATACATTCAACTCAGTGTAATAGGATATGTTAAAATAAAAAAGTATATACTGTATATATATATATATATATATATATATATATATATATATATATATATATATATATACAGGCAACCCCCGCTTAACGAAGGGGTTACGTTCTTAAAAAACACTTCGTTAAGCGAAACTTCGTTAAGCGAACCGATTATAAGCCCTGACTTGAACTTCCACTGAGAGTAAGCAAAGCGAGAGTGCATCATAGTACAGTGAAAGGTTTAATGAAAGTAAAAATGATGAAGTTTAACATTTAGGCAGTTAAATTTAAGTAATTATAATGTACACTAATGTATGTATGTACGTAACTTTATAATGTTGATGATTTTAAATTTATGAAGGGAGGGAGAGTGAAACGGGAAAGACACTAACCAGCAACCTGTGGAATGTAAACAAAGGGCGCATCATTGTACCGCATACAAAACTTATGTACCACATTTCCACAAGGCTTTCCATTTTATCTATTGTAGAGTCACGAGTTCAGGTGGTTCTTTTAGCTTGCAAGGAAGATACGGTCTCACCAGCCTTCTTAATAGTCTGCTGACTTGAAAATAGTAGAGACAGTATGGAGTCAAGATGGTGGCCAGCAATGCTATAGTTTTCTCTCCTCTTTCGTGTCTGTGAATAATATCCAGCTTCACTTCCAGAGTAAGAGACTTCCTGGTCTTCTTAGGAACGCTAGGCCACATTGCAGGGCGTTTTGGTGGTAAGTTGAGCGAGTGAAGACGAGCTGCTGCTGACGCTGTTATGTGGTGCGTGTTGTCCACGAGGGGCTTGATCTTGATCTTGATCTTGATACTACAGATGTCTCAGAATTTCTCCTGAGGCAGGCTTTAGTATTTGCAGCTCCTGGTGTATTCAAAAGCTTGTCGGGTTGCATGATACAACGCGGCTTTCAAACTTGGAAAAAATTACCTGGATAAAACTTCATTAAAGCGAGTTTGGTGTTCGTTAAACAAGATGGTAGTAAAATGAAACCTTCGTTGTAGCGAAATTTCGTTGTGTAAACCTTCGTTAAACGGGGGTTGCCTGTATATATATATATATATATATATATATATATATATATATATATATATATATATATATATATATATATATATATATATTAGTGTTTTTCTTACCTTCCAGAGTTCTTTTGCAGAGTTCGCAGGTGAAATGAGGTGCCCAAGGTTTGTCCTGATCCCCAACAGGCATGCCGAAACATGCATTGTAGGCCTCGTGCATTTTCAGTGATCTTTCCAGAGAGTACTTTTTAGCTCTAGTTTTGATAAACTCACCACAGACGTAGCAAAATGCATCTGCCGGATGCTTACAACCTCTGGATGCCATGCTTGATGAATGCAGATAGTAATGACTGATGATGATCGACTTGTTTACACATTAACGGCTAGAAGCGAACTGACCTGTTGAGCATACGTTCCCTGCATTTATACTGCCATATACATTGCAAGAATGTTCTAGAAGTTCGTGAAACGTTTGAAAAGAATAGTTTTGAAGGTTCTGGAGTCATCTAGAAAGTTCTTTCATTTTTTCACCAAATTAGTGTAGAATCTGTCTGGATTTCAAAACATCGCTGGTCAGTTTATAAAAATCAATGTCTAAAGAGAATAAGCATTATATTCTTCGTTTTTTAGATGAAAGGAAATAGAAAATAACATTTGTTACACCGTGTTATCCAAAAAATCGGCTTATTTGAAACAGGCTTTCTCCCTTTCGTTTCGGATAATCGGGGGTTTACTGTACTATTCATTCACTGACATCATTCACATTCCTACTGCCACCAGGAGAAGTACACCAGTTTCTTTCAATCTTACAATTACAATTATAACAAAACACACTGTAAGTGTGTATCATGTCTCACTTACTCTCATTCATCCTCAGATTCATACCACATTTACATCAAGCAAATGACTTCACCCACTTTATTAAACTCATACTTTCAGCAAGTACGTAATCATAGCTACTCTCATTAAAACTTCATTCTAAGGAAACACTGACTTCGTTTCTTTTTTGTAGCAAGTTGTTGATGATGACTGTCTTGGTTGAAAAGACATAGAGAAGAAGAAAGATCACTCAGTTGAACCAGTATTAGCAGTCACAAGAGACAATGCAAACATGCTAGAGGTAGATGCCTCTGTGTTGATTGATGTTTTCTCCTCTTTTCATTCATCTCTTCTCTCTATTTCATTTATCTTCTCTCCTCTCTTCTTTTTCTTCATCTCTTGCAACTTCTTCAGCTGCTGTAGCCTATTTAATTTTCCTCAACTTGCAGCAAAGAAAATGTAAGAGAGCCTGCAATATACTTCTCCCTTTGCCTTTCTCTGTTGCACTGGGGTCACAGGGTGCTCAGTGCTGTATATGGCTGCTGCATGGTAGGAAGAAAGTGAGTGACTTACGGGGTGGAGCCTCACGAAAGACAAATGTTAGTGGTAAAATGACAAGGAAAAACAAGCAATATACAACAATGCTTAGAGACTGTTTATTGCGCCATGTCCACTTTGTGGCGTACGCCACTCATTTCCCTTTAAAAGCATAAGAATGAGTGATGTCATACACATACGTCCATGATTGATATACCATATGAATTCTGAGTATTTTTCTACAATAATCTACAGGAATTAAAAAAAGTTATAATTTACTAAATCTCAACCACAGCATTCCCTTAAGTTATCCAAGGAAAAATGAGAGGATTTTGTGAGGATGTTTGAGAGGTGGGGAATTTGAGGGGGGGGAGGGGTTTGTGGAGGTAAAGGAAGGCAGCATAAAAGATATTTGTTAAGCATGGGCATGAAAGGAGAACATGGCATAGGTAAAGGAAGGCAGCATAAAGGATATTTGTTAAGCATGGGCATGAGAGGAGAACATGGCATACCGAAAGTGAGGTTTAACGAGGGCAGAGATCAGGGGGAGAGCGAGACATGAGATAGGAGTGTATAAGAAAGGTATGACCAATCCTTAAGCAGGCAAGGGTGGTTTCCCAGTGGCAAATTTTGTGATGAGGATTGAACTATGGAGGGACTGTCGGTTTCACTGAGTGAAGTTTATTTCCTGTCAGGTTGGACCAAAATAACTACCACCAGTTAAAAAAAAAAAAAAGAACTTGAATAAAGGGTAATAATCACAGACAGGCAGGTTCAAGAATTGCAGGTGGCCTAGCAGTGGTGCAGTGCAGGCAAGTGAATCAACACATTCGTTGCTGGAAATACCAACATGACTTGGCACCCAGCAAAAACAGACAGATTTGTGTCAGACAGAGCCAAAATAGCCAATCCTGCATCTCTTGAACAAAAGGATGGGTTGGATGGAGGGATCAGAGGAGGGTGAGACATCAGATAGTCCATGAATATTGTAATGGAGAAGAAAGCGAAATGGAACAGTCAATGCCGGGCATTGAGGAGAGAGAGAGAGAGAGAGAGAGAGAGAGAGAGAGAGAGAGAGAGAGAGAGAGAGAGAGAGAGAGAGAGAGAGAGAGAGAGAGAGAGAGAGAGAGAGAGAGAGAGAGAGAGAGAGAGAGAGAGAGAGTTTTTCCAGATTCCACATAGAGACTTTCAACAGGAGAGGAACAGAAGGTGCCAAGGGTAAGATGTAGGCCAAAATGATGAATAGGGTCAAGGAGGTTAAGACTGGAGTCAGAAGCTGAGGAATAGATATGACACCCAGTGTGAAGGTAGAGTACGATCTTCCGGTCAACACCCCAGGAGACATGGGATAAGGTTTGTAGGAGACGGAGGTGGGGGGAGACAGTGTTTTTATTTTTATGGGAGAGGATATGTGCTTTCCAAGTAAGCCAGGAGTCAAAAAGGAGGCTGAAAAACTTTCCAGAGAAATGGTATTGGAGAAGAGTGTCTTACAAGGTTAGTGGGAGTGGCAATGGTATGGGAGCGGGTGAAGAAAATAGAAAAGGATTTTGTAGGGAAAAAGTGGAAGCTTTGAGCGATAACCCAGGAAGAGGTAGCAGAGATAGCAGATTAGAGGTGCCTGAAGAGTAGATGGCTAAGTCATCTACATAGAGGCATGAGCAGACAGGGTAGGGTAGATATGATGCCATTGACAGCAATAAGAAACAGGGTGGTGCTTAAAACACTGCCCTGGGGAACACCTTCATACTGAGCAAAAGATTAAAGATGAAACTTGGACTCAGAAGGAACAATGAGAAAGCAAAGATTGTATAAGTAAAGTCATATTACCATTAAGTCCTAGGGAGGAAAGGTGGTCTAGGATATGGTATCATCATGCAGTGTCATACGCCTTTTCCAAATGGAAGAAAACTGCTATGACTAATTTTCGGCAGGCAAAAGCAGATTTAATATGACATTTTTATAACTAAAATGTATTTTTTAACTTATCTGTTCCTTCTACTATAGGCAATGAAAGCAGTCTTCTTGTATCTGTCATTGACTAAAAAATCAACACCCCTTGCAAGCAAGTCAATGCGCTGTTTTCCTATTCCTCCCTACAGTAGCCATCTTTACACCCCACTTCTCAATGACCTTGAGAAAAAAAACACAGAAGAAAAGCATTGCGTGGGGAAGAAGGGCGGGAGTGTGTGTGTGTAGAAGGAACAGGTGAGTGAAAAAATACATTTCAATTATAAGAATGTCATTTATTTCACATAAAACCTGTTCCTGCTATTATAGGCAGATTCCCCACATTTAGGCAGTGAGGCAATGCTGAGTAGGGGGTTGACCATGGGTGAAAATGTCCACAAAGATTCATGACTCTTACCAGGCATGTGTGGAAGTTACACAGGGAAGAACACTGAGTAGTGGTATCATAGTGTCTCCCAATACATCCATGCCCTGATCCTCAAACTGGTTTAGAGTGAAGAAGGGTGTGGCACAAAGCAGCAGATGTCAAGGGACAACACTGCCAGCTGCCACATCAGATCCAAGGGAGAAGATCCCATCCTGGCAAAAACCAACTCTGTTCGCCAGCAGGCCACTGCCATTACGTCAGCCACTGCCTTGTTAGTGGACCACAGTAGCGATGTTGCCACACTCCGCACGTCATGTGCTCTTACTCGGAGTGTAGGTCCCAGATGATCAGGGAAATCCTCATGAGCAGCCCGTATCAACTGCCGGAGGAAGTAAGAGATGGCTGTCTTGGAGAGAGGGTGCATCGGGTCCCGGACCAAGAGGAAAAGTTGCCTAGGCCTAGATGGGGACCGTATCCTGTGAAGGTACCACCACAGAGCACAAACAGGACAGAGAAGCTGTTTGTCATCATCAAAGCAGACACCCTCCGAGACTTGTCAGGGTGCACTCCCAGGGAAGTGGATTAGATGGAGTCTCCGTTTTGGCCACAAAATCAGGAAGATAAGACAGCACCCTGTCATGGCCTTGAACCACAGCCTGAGTAGACAGAGCCTGAATTTCCCCAACTCTCTTGGCTGTTGCCAGAGCCAGGAGAAAGAGTGTCTTCTGGGTCGAGAACCAGAGAGAAGACTGGAACGCCAACAAGGTGTCGTAAAACGTTCACATTCGATGGGGGCACTGGGTATTGGCCTGTGTACCCTCTACCCACAAGTGCGAATGACCTCCTGTAGGACAAGTTGAGAAGGAAGGTCAAAACTTTTCAGGCGGAAGACGCTGTTTAGCATAGCCTTGTATCCTTTCACCACTGATAGTGAAAGATGACAGTCCTGGTGCAAGTGGAGAAGGAGGGTGTCGAAGCAGTGTGTCCCTCCTGTCAACACCACCGACGGTAACAGTTCCACTTATATTAGTTCACAATGGTTGAACACTGTTGAGATCCCACCAGGAACTTTGCAACTCTTTGGGAATAGCCTTGATAATGGAGGGGTTGCTGGACAGTTTCCAAGCAGTCAGCCGAAGAGCATGGAGACCGGCGTGGAAGTGGGGACTGCAGCAGAAGGTCTGTCTCTGTCAGGAGGAGGTGGGAAGCATCAACAGTCACCTGTAGCAGATCTGGGAACCATTCCTTGTGTGGCCAGAATGGTGCAATGAGGATGATGGATGTCCCCTATGCCAACTGGAACTTGGATAGAAGTTGCCTGATTGCCGGAAATGGTGGAAAGGTGTATAGATCCATGTGGTCCCAAGGGAGAGAAAGGCATCCATGGCAATGGCCATGGAGTCTGGGAATGGAGAGACAAATGCAGGGAGCCTGAAGTTCTGGCTGGTGGCAAAGAGATCCACGAGAGGCATCCCCCAAAGTTACTACAGGGCTCAACATACATCATGGTGAAGAGTCCACTCCATGGAAATGACCTGTGACTCCCGGCTGTGGCTGTGGGAATCTGCCACCACACTACAAGACCCACTGATGAGTTGAGGCCTGAGAACAATAGCTCTGTCCTCAGCCCAACACAATGTCTCTGAGCCTCGTCGTTCAGTGTCAAAAAGTGAATGTCCCCGTGGTGAGAAAGATATGCCAGAGCCATGATATGTCTGGAAATACTCCCACTGTTTTGTCCTGGAGGATGTGTTAGGAGTGTAGTAAAGTGAACCAAACTGCTCGTAGTTCCAGAACATTGATGTGGAGTGCTGTTTCATCTTCAGATCACAATCCGCCCATGGTGTAATGCAGGAGGGAACAGCCCCAATCCTGTGTGGAGGCATCTGTGTAAAGCAGAAAATTCAGCACCAGGTCCTGGAGGTCCCTGCCGGCAAGAAGATTGGATTCCCATGTCCACCACTGTAGGTCCACAAGATTATTGGGAGTCCAGGTGATCCAAATAAAGTTGTCTTGCATTGAGCTGGACCATTGAGAACAAAGGCAAAACTGTAGGCTCCGCATACGCAACTGAGCCCCATGAACCAAGTGAGTAAGGGAAGCCATGTAATCCAGCAGCGTTAACCGCTCTTTGGCAATCGGAAGTTATGAATCCATGAAAGCTTGTAGATGAGAGAGAAGACTGTCCACTCAGGTCTGCATCAGGAAAGTCTTCAAAATAGGAGTCCAAATGTTGACTCCCAAGTAGACAATTACCTGGGCCAGCCATAAGCAAGATTTGTTGTAACTGATGTGGATCCCTAGCTGAAGCAGGACATGGGTCAAGTTGAGAGTCTCTTGGTAAAATTAAGTCAGGAGAAGCCAGTAGTCCAGATACTGTAGGATGCAGATGTCCCGCCTGTGTAACTCCGCGGAAACAGGTGTCATAATCCTGGTGAATACCTGGGGAGCCATAGACAGGCTGCAGCACAGTACTCGAAATTGGAATGTACGTCTGTCACAACTGAAATGAAGGAACCATCTGCTCCAGGGACGGACAGGAACTTACAGGTAAGCGTCTTCTGGTCGACGGACACCATCCAATTATGTTAGCGAACAGCAGCCAGAACCATGCAGATGGTTTCCATCTTGAACTTCATTGTGGTAATACGTTGATTAAGGAAGGAGAGGTCAATGATCAGGCAAAATCCTCCTTTCACCTTGGGAACCACGAACAGTCGACTGTAGAACCCAGGTGTAGGAGGAGCTTACTCCACTGTGCCCTTGTTGAGGAGAGCTGTTACTTCCTCCATCAGAGACCTGCCTCGCTTGTGGAGAAACATCCATGCCCCTCCACCTATGCTGAATCTCGCCCTCATCCTGGTCCAACCCAACAACAGTTCTCCAAACCGCTCTTTCACCCTCGCACTTCCCACGATTCTGGACACCCCTCTTCAAGGCCCCCAAGACACCGAAGGAAAAGAGTGGAAAGGGATATTGTACCCCTTGCAAAGAACCCGTAGAACCTATTCTTACACCCCTATGTCCTCCCAGGTGGGCAGACGTCGGGCAAGGCAGCCTCCAATCGAAGAAGTTGGAGAAATGTCTGGTTCTTTGACTGTCTCGAAGAGGGATGTCCAGAATCATGGGAAGTGCAAGGGTGAAAGAGTGGTTTGGAGAACCATTGTTGGGTTGGATAAGGGCAAGATTCAGCATAGGTGGAGGGGCATGGATGTTTCTCCACTAGCGGTGTTCCCAATCTCGGTTTCGCTTTTATGAGAACCTTGGCCATCGCCTTAGTGAGCAAAACCAAAGCTGCCTGCTGTGCTTGACCAATAGCCTTCTCAACATTAGCCGAGTTGAACAACAGGTCTGAATCCATGTCTGAATGGCATAGCTGGGGCTTAGAAACTGAAATGAACCAGTGTTGAAGATGTGAGAGATAGGACTCCCTCCTCACCACCCTTGTGTTGGCAAGAGCAAAAGCCATGATCCTGGCTTGATCCATCACAGCACGTTGAATGCGGTGTTTAAGTTGGTGTAGCATGGGCCCATGAGCAGACGGACCCTCATCTGACAACGTGAGGGAAAAGAAGGTACCCATTAACCAAAACAGGAAGTTTTCCGTGTCCTGACTCGTAAGAAGAGCCTTCTCAAGGAGCATCATCTCCCCTTGAGGAAGCGAGACCTGCGGGTCACCATGCACAGTCAGGTGTTGAACCAAATCAGAGTTCACCTTTGCAGGAAAGCTTCTACTTTCATCAACGCTAGTCCTATAACTTCTGTAGTATCGCCTGGCAGAATACTTGGCAAAGCTTAGAGGACTCGTTGGCACGCGTCAATGCCTCCTAGGCTTGAGACATGAAATCTATGGGATGTGCATACCTTAAGCAACGAGTGGTGGCAGGAACCTCACTCCTCTGCATGCCCGGGAGAAGGGGGATGGAGTCCAGTACCACTGGACCACAGGTTTCTGGAAACTTCTCACAGACAAAGTCCATCATGGCTGTGAAAGAAGGGGAAGACTCCGGAAGATGGTCTTCTAAACCTGAGAAATCGTCCTCCTTGTCCCCACTCACCGATTTCCAATATCCACCCAGAGATATGGAGGGACGATAGGTGGAAGAAACACAGAGAGGTGAGTACGAGCCACGCACTGAACCCACACAGTGGTGGTGCGAAGGTTGCCATGGAGTCAAATGATGGTGACAATGCACAGCCAAGGGGGGTTAACATCTGCTGATACCCTCCTTCGGGTGCCATGGACGGGGGAGAGGGGTGACATAGTGCTGTCTTTCGCATCCCACCTCCCTTGGAGTGAGTAACTGGATGCACTTGACACTCCGTATCGCCACAAGCAGTCCAACCCTCATCCAAGGCTCTGAGATGGGCTAGCATGCCAAGAACCTCATCGATAGCCACACCTGGGTCCTGGGCCAAAAGAAGCAACAGAGAGGCAGGCCTCCACCCCCCCACCTCGGCCCGGGACCATATCGTGAATGACAGGGCGTCCGCCATCGCAGCATGCTTACCCGAATGAACACTTGCTGGCTCGTGTCCCAGACTACCTCCTCATGCCCCCTTGGTTAAGAGTGCCATCTGCTAGGCACTGCAGGCTTTGGGGAAGTTGGTTTAGAGCTAACCAAACACTCTGCCTGAGAAAATATACTTGCTGGAAGCTTAGTAAGATTAAGATATAAATTTTCTTGAAAAGCAATCATATGAGAAAGCACAGACTGCAGTGGGAAGCCATGGGCAAACATGGCAGCAAGTTGACCCTCCAAAGGCAGAACCTGGCCTGCCTGGGAGGCTGAATCCTGAGGGGTGACGGAACCAAACAAAGAGAGCGAGTCCACCTATACTGCCCTGTGGGACATGTCACCAGCCCCAAAGCTGCTTCCTGAAGAACCAACACTATCCTGACATTTAGCACGGGCATATCTGGTACGGCGCCACTCCAACTTAGCCTGATAAACCTGATAAATCTTGGCTGAAACCACCACCATGACATCCCAGCCTACACATTCCTCACACCTTGAAAAAAACAGCACAGGAATCACGACATGTAATACTTACAGTATGAGGATCATGGGAGGTGTTAGGAAGAACCCTGCTGCATTCCTGACATGCACACATCCTTTTGGAAGTACCAGAAGAGAAGGCAGAATACAGTGGCCGGCAGTGGAGTCCCCGAGATGCCAGAACCGTCTGCTCCGGACTGCGGACCGCCAGTGATAAACATAACACTGTGTTGGGTGACTTGTGCCTTCCCCGGCATGTCACTTTCAGCAGGGGATGGTGGAGAAGAAGCCACGTGAAAAAACATCTCAATAGAAGGAAAAAGCCACCAACAGTGGAATAAAAAACACGGAGAGCAGTGCATGTAGCTGCAATGAGTGTTAGTAAAGTGGGGTGTGAAGATGGCTACCGCACGGAGGAATAGGAAAACAGCACTTTAACTTGTGTATAGTCGGGGGGTTGATTTTTTAGTCACTGATAGACACAAGGAGACAATGCATTCATTGCCTATAGTAGAAGGAACAGGTCTTATGTGAAGTAGATGTGTTGATGTGGGCCATGGGGGAGGGAGAGCATGGTTCAGTAGTATTTTGGCACGTCAAAACCCAAATTAACACAACAAAAGAAGACTCTTAGATTCTAAGTGCCACATTAGCCTTTCCAAGAGTTTGCATAAGCAAGCTGGTCAAGACAATGAAATGACACTCATTTGGGAGTAAGCCTGATCTTTCTGGTTTCACAAAGAGGAATACAGTGGTAATTCTACATACAAGTGCATCTATATACAGGCAAACCCCGCTTAACGAAGGTTCGCACAACTTAATTTCGCTACAAGGAAGGTTTTATTTTACTACCATCTGCTCATTTAACGAACACCAAACTCACTTTAACGAAGTTTTATCCCGGTAATTTTTTCCAAGTTTGAAAGCAACACCGTATTACGCAAGCCGACAGGCTTTTGAATACAACAGCGCCTCTCGTGGACAACGCGCGCACCACTCACTCCCCCTGTTCAAAACAATAACAGTGTCAGCAGCAGCTCGTCTTCCCTCGCTCAATTTACCACCAAAATACCCTGCAATGTCGCCTAGCATTGCTAAGACCAGAAAGTATCTTACTTTCAAAGTGAAGCTGGATATTATTCACAGACACGAGGCGAGAAAACTAATAGCACTGCTCGCCACCATCTTGACTCCATCTACTGTCTCTACTATTTTCAAGTCTGCAGACTCTATTAAGAAGGCTGGTGGGACCGTATCTTCCTTAAAGAGAGAGAGAGAGAGAGAGATTGCTCTCCTCACTAGTCATCTTGTCCTGTCTTCAACACACAATCCCTAGGTCTTCCATCTGGTCCCTCATACACACACATGCACACACACACACACACACACACACACACACACACACACACACACACACACACACACACACACACACACACACACACAGAGACTGCAGCAGATCAAACAGTGAATTACACACACACACACACACACAGAAGTAAATATAGACCAAATAAAGACTACCAGCTGGGGGGAAGCACTTCAGCAGGCATTGGAGCCCGCCCTAGACGTATGTACAGGGGGTAGAGGGCTATAGGGTTCTCCTGTCTCCAAAAATAAATAAAATTTGGATACTGTATAAAACGGAAAAACGGAGAGAGAGGTGGAGCTGCCAAACATACAGGACCAAAACAAACACCACGTTTTGAAGACCAAAAGGTTTATCGAAACACCAATTGGCCTATAGAGACTGAGTAATGATAATACAGACAAGGATTTTTCTGGATTTAAGAGAGGAAAGAGGTAATACATAATATAAAGAGGCTGATAAACGTGGAGAGGAAGATAAGATACATGAAGGAGGTGATGCCAAGTATGATGGAAAAACAAGACAAATTGATAAAAGAAAACACTGACCTAAAAGTGAGATTAGAGGAATGTGAGAAAAGTAAGAGAAATAAATCAAGAGATGAAGGAGGAGATGCAGGAGATGAAGAAACAAAACAATATACTAAAGGCTACATGTTGTGACTACGAAGACTCCTTAAGGAGGCTACAGAAAAAAATACAGGATGGGGAGGATAAAATAGAGAATGGAATGGGTGAAAACAAATTGGAGGAATTATGAAATGCATGGAAACAGGAATAGGAAGAATAAGTTACATTTTCAGAGGTAATAAGGAAGCAAATTCAGGGAAAGACAAAAGACACCATTATACAAGTAATTATGGGGAAAGATCTGGTGAGGGATAGAGTGGTTAAGAAGAAATGTGCCTTAATTTTTGGGATGAAGGGGAAAAAAAAAGTTTGTGAGAATGAGAAGACAGAATTGGCAAAAACTATTATCAAACAACTACAGGACAGCACACTGGAGCGGAACAAGGAGGTGGAGGAAGTGATTAGGTTGGAGAGTTTTAGTGAAGGGGGTAAGAGACCAATGAAAGTGAAGATGAGATCGCAGATGGCGGTGGAAGAAATTACAACAAGGAAAGGGAAGCTGGCCGATGATACTGAATCTAAGGATATATGGATAAAAAGATATATGAACCTGGAAGAGAGGGAGAAGGAGAAAGTACTAAGAAATGAAACTAAGGAAAAAAATGAGAAAAGGACGGAGATTGAGAAAAATCATCTCTACTCCAGGGTTCTAGATATGAGACTAAAGAAGTGGTATCTATGGAAAAAGGAGATCATGGAAGAGGCAAGAAATTAAGAGTGACTTGTACTAACATAAATGGGTTGTTATCCAGCGTGTTGGAGGTTAGAGATTATTTGAAAAAAAAAAGAACGAATGTAATGTGCATAGTAGAAACAAAATTAAGAGAGGAGATCCATGTTAGCTTTAAAGAGGAGGGATATAATAGCTGGAGAAGAGACAGGAACAGAAAAAGAGGCAAGAGGAGTGCTAATAATGGTTTGTGATAATATATGTGTGGAGGAAGTGCAATATGGTGATGGCATGGTGCAAGTAATGGGAGTAACAAACAAAACAGAGGAATTGAAAAAAATAGAAAATCATGGTTAAGTACGTATGTGCCACCGAAGACAAATATATGGGGAACTGAGGAACACAAGGTTATGATAAGAGAGGTGATCAAGTGCATGGATAATATGATAAGAAGAAGAGCTGGAAGAATACTATTAGTAGGAGACTTTAACTGTAAGAGAGTACACTGGAGAGAGATGGAAGTAACGGGTAATGCTGGACAATGGAGCAAGGAGGTGTTACAGTTGACTATGGCAAATACAACAGATCAGTGGGTGGAAGAATCAACATGATACAGGGGGTAAGAAGAATCATCATTGCTTGACCTAGTATTCACAAAGAAGCCAGAGCCCCCTCCCAGCATACAATACCTTAGTCCAATGAGAAGAAATGATCATGTAACATTAGAGTTGGAAATGCAGGAAGAATATGGGATAAGATACAGAGAAGACCACAAAAAAGAGAGATTAAATTATAAAAGAGCAGATTTTGAAAAGTTAAGAACATTTTTTTGCTGATATTGAAATATTGAATGGGGGAACATTATGAATGGAAGGACAATACAGGAGAAATATTAAATATTCCTACAGAAATATAACAAAGGAGTGAAGAAATACATACCATCTATAGAGTAAAAAAAAGTAAAGGGGTCCTCGCAATTCGACGGGGTTAGGGCGGCTTTTCATCGGTCAAATCAGCGTTTATTCAAATCATAAAGTAATTTTTCCCATAAGATACTTAAGAATTAGGGGGGATAGGGACCAACCTCCAGCCTAGACCCCCTCAAAACATCACTATAACCTCTAAAAAACACTTAGACTAAATCAATACTATTAAAAGCTACATTTATATCTAACTTTTTTTTATTAAACACATTAGGATGCTGTACAGTACATTTTTGGAAATAAAAACACTTGCAGCAGTCTTGCAGTATTTGTCCCTGTTCTTCTAAATTGTTGATACTATTGATCTAGGGACACCCATTTGTGCTGCAACGACACTGTGAGCTATATCTGCCTCACACTTTCTTATAAGCTCAAATTTATCTTTGAAAGGCAGGAAATTGTGCTTCTTAGGGCTGGGGCTGGAGATGGCTTTCCGTCGTCTTGTCAGACGAAATGCACCGTTTTCCTCTAGCGTCAATTTTTGGTCAAATTAAGATCTACAGTTTCTAATTAACACTTTTATAATAAAATTAATTTTCTTGTTAATTTGAATGATGCTATAATCTCAAATTAATAGAATCTTGATAAGTAGATGTAAATATATTTGTATACAGTCATACCTCACCCAACACAACAGTTACATTCCTGAGCTCGTCATGTACGGCGAGATTCGTGTTTGGTGAATAATAGGTCCTATGGGAAAATAAGGGTTACGTTCCCAGATCCTCCCCCCAAAATTTTTTTTTACCAAAAAGGCTGAAAAAAAAACAGTAAATGAAATACCAAGCACACATTCCATTTAATTATAGTACTAGTACCTTTAGTTTATTTGCTGGTTGGAGAGGGCTTGAAATATGAACTGATGGGCCTCTGACTGGCAGATGCTTCCATATGGCGTAAGGTCTCCTTGTAGGGCAAAAGAAGCTCCTCAACACCCCTCTTGAACTTAATGCACACTTTGCCTGATTTTGTCCCGCGTCTTGTAAATCGTGCAGACAGACGCCTCGTGCAGCCCAAACTTCTTGGCAGCTTCGGTCCATCCCAGGCCTCCTTTGACACTCTCAATCACCTCCATCTTCTGTGCTAGGCTCAGCACCTTCCTCTTCTTGGCAGCAGAAGGGGTAGATGGGGTAGGAAGCTTGGGGGTCATGGCCAAAATGAAATGGAGAGCACAAGGGAGCCATATCTGTACATAATAACAGCACAACAAGGAGAGAGCGAGTGGCGGAAGGTAGCGTGCTACCGCAAGCCCCGGGGCGAGTCCAAGATGCTTGGGAGGGGAGGTCAAGTGCATCCAACAGGACCAGCGGGAGATTCAAATGGAGATCAAATCATGCAATCGCGAGTCAAAGTCGTGCTCGGCGAAATATGGGATATTTTACCGATTCGTTTATACGTGAGTTTCATGTTCGGCGAGGTATGACTATATATATTTTTCGTCCTAGCCTAACAGCGAAAAGTAGTTCAGTTGTTTGTTTACATTTCTCTGGGATTGCGACGTTCCAAGGCAGAACTTCCAAGGAACAACTGGCCACGATGAGCAGCTCTGTTGTTTATGAGCGGATAAAGTTGTCTGAAGAGTTTCTCATAGGTAGGGAGCATTAAAGGCCAAAAATAGCAACGAAAAAATAGCATCAGCTTGTTGGGGGTGAAGGGGCTGCCATGTTGGTTTACAGTTGACAAACACGACAAAGGTGGAAGCGAGCTTATGTGTGACGACCAGCATCAACAAAAGTTGACAGTCTTCAGAAAGTTGACAGAAAAAGTTGACGCAAAAGTGGTACTGTGACGCCGCCTTAAGCGATGACACAGGATAGCGTCGCTTTACACTTCCGCCTGGCAGGTTTGCGGTGAATTTAAGATGGTGGCAGATTTGATCAGGTGGGTGGCACATGAGATATGAATGTCGAATTGGCAAGTCAGTCGGTCGAACCTTGAAGATTGGGTATTAATTAACTGAGTTCGAATTGGCGATAATTCAAACTGCGAATGGTTGAATCACGAGGATCCTCTATATACACACTTGGTACAATGCCAGATGTATAGAAGCTAAAAAGGTAAAAGATAATGCTTGGAAGAAACTCAAAAAGCAGAGAAATGAAAACGACAGACAGCAGTAAAAGGATGCGAGAAATTATTATATTAGAGCAAGGAGATAGGAAGAAAGAAACTTAGAGAAAGATGTGGTGCGAAAAAGCGATAACGAACCCAAACTTTTCTACAAACTCATAAATAATAAGGAAACAATAGAAAAAATAATTAAAGGAGGGAAGACATACCAAACAGCAAAGGAAATGAGTGAAATAATAAATGAGTTTCACAACTGTGTTCACTGAAGAAGAGGAATTTACACGACCAAATAGGACATTGCATTGCTGAGGATTGCATAAAATCATAGTGCACAAAAAAAATATTGGGAGACTACTAGATAATTTGGATGTCAGAATAGCAATGGGGCCAGATGGTGTATCAGGCTGGGCACTAAAGGAATGTAAAGAGCAGCTGTTAGATCCAATTTGGGAAATGGTTACAAGTTCATTAAAAGAAGGGAGAGTACCACTGGAATGGAAGAGAGCCAACATAATCCCAATATTCAAGGGAGTAAAGTCAACTGAGCCATTAAATTGTTATGAAAAAACAAAACATGGGTTAAATATCTGGAAGAATAACAGGTTATATCGAATAGACAACTTGGGTTCAGGACAAGACGGTCATCTGTGTCGAACTTAAGTTTCTACTCAAGAGTAATAGAAGGAATGGAGACCACAGATGGATGGGTGGACACAGTATATCTCGACATAAAAAAGGCTTTTGATAAAGTTCCTAACAGCAGACTACTTTGGAAGTTAGAGAGCATAGGAGGACTGAGAGAAACTTTGTTAGATTCGATAAAGGATTACTTGAAGGACAGAGTTCTCATAGAGATACATACTCATCTTGGGGTAAAGTAACAAGTGGAGTGCCACAAGGATCAGTGTTAGCCCTCATTATGTTCCAGGTATATTTAAATGACATACAAAATGGGTTAACCCTTTATATTAATTTGTTTGATGATGCAAAATTGCTAAGAGAAATCAAAACCTGAAAGAACTGTTTGCTGCTGCAGGAAGATATACACAAAACTTATGAGTGGAGTAGAAAGTGGAAATTAGAGTTCAGTGCTTAGAAATATCACATAATGGAATTAGGAAGGAGTAAGAGAAGACCAGTATGAAACTATCTGATAGGAGAGGAACAAATAATGAAGACTAAACAGGAAAAAGATCTGGGAGTAATTATACAGGAAAATCTGAACTTCAAAAAAAAACATAAATAAGATATTCGGATTAGCATATAAAATGTTGACCTATATTAAAGTGGCATTTCAATTCATGGACAAAGATATGATGAAAAAATTATTACAAGCATGATAAGTCCTAAACTGGAACATGCAGTAGTGGTGGGGTCACTGAGCTCTAAAAAAGATACAAGAAGACTAGAATGGATTCAGAAGATAGCTACAAAGAGGGTGCTGCAACTAAAGGCCCTAACATATGAAGAAAGACTAAAGGAAATGGGACTGCCAACCTTACAAGATAGAAGAGAACGAGGAGAGAAGAGAACAAGGAGACATAATAACAATGTATAAAATAGTAAATGGCATTGAAAAGATAGGCAAGGAAGACCTGGTGCTGGTGACAGAAGAAGCTAGGACAAGAGGACATGTAAAGAAGATTAGGATGAGGCAGTGTGTGAAGGATATTGGAAAATACAGTTTTCCACATAGAACAGTGGAAAAGTGGAATACAGTGAGTGATGTTGTAACAGCACATAATGTGCATAACTTTAAAGAAAAATTGGATAAATGGAGACGACACTATGACCCCAACTCGAACCCAACCACATTTACACATTTTTAGTGATGCAGCACTAAGACATATGGTATTGCTATCTATTTTTGTTGTAATAATACTAGTAATTTACTAATGGCAAAAGCTAAGGTAGCTCCAATTAGAACACTAACAACTAGTACCTAAGTAATGGCAGCCAGGTTAGCAAAATTCATCTTAGAAGCTTATAAAGATGAGCTAACAATAGTAGAAACACATCTATAGTGTGATAGTCAAATTGCCATATCTTGGTTTTCCGGCAGCAAAGAGTTAACCTCTTATGTGCTGAATAGAATAGATGAAGTGAAAGGGCTAGTACCTGAAACCCATTTACACTATGTTCTAACAACAGATATTTCTTTATAGTGACTTGCTCACAAGAGGTATCACTGCGACTCATCTAAAATAGTCCTCACTGTGGTGGAGCAGGCTGCATTGGCTACCCTACAGAGAATCTTGATCAGAATTGCCTAGAAACTTCAAGGAAATAATAAATGAAAAGGTGTTCGTGTCAGCAGGTACAACGCTATTCGTTCCAGAAAGTAAACCTACTCTAATTGAATAGGAGTGTTTAACAAGTTCAGTAAATTAATACAGGTAATGGCCTGGATTATTAGATTTTGTATCCAAAATGTAAAAAAGTACAAAGAATATCTAGCTTTTTCTAAGTGTACATGAGATTAGGGTAGCAGAAAGTAAAGTAATAGCTTTAGTACAAAAAGTATGTTTATCCTCAGGAATTTAAACAGTTAAGTAATAATAATATTAAACCTACATCTCTAATGTATCAGTTAGGGTTATTGAAAGAGGGAGAATTAATATGGTGTAAAAGCAGGTTACAGAGAGCTATAGTAAGTGAAGTAAAGAATCCAATCCTTCTCCCTAGTAAACATAAGGTGAATAAGATAATAGAATATACTCAAGATATGCCTGCATTATGGTGTTGAGTTTGTAGTGTCATACCTAAAGCAAGAATATTAGATCCCATAACTGAGACAGGTAGTGTAAAGGATAACACACAGGTGTATTAGTTGCAAGAAGTTTCAAGGTTAAAGGTATGCTGAGGTGCCTGATCCTCCTTTACCTGATTTTAGGGTACAAAAGGTGGCACCATTCCAAGTAATGGGTGTAGATTACACTGGTACTACAGTTACAAAAGACAGAAAGGCATACAATCAGTAAAGTGTACATCATCCTATTCACCTGTGCAATAACTAGAACAGTAAATTTAGAGATGGTGGACAACCTAACCTGTGACTCCTTTTTACATGCTTTTAGGAAATTCTGTTATAGAAGAGAATTTCCTCAAATCCTGCAAAGTGATAATGTGACTACCTTCAAAGGTGGAACCAAGGTTTTATTAGATTTAATGAAGGATGATACGGTTATCAACACACGGTCCGAGTGTAGGTTGGGCTTCCTCACTCGGGACAACGGTTTCCTAGCAGGTGGGCTTTGAGGTAGGAGGTACCCAAAAAAAGTATCCCCTTTAGCCCATAAATTCCCGCGAAAAGCCCACGATAAAAAAAAAAATTTTTTAAATAAGTTTAATGGAATTGAAGTGTGAATGGAGATTTATTCCTGCACAGGCACCTTGGTTTGGAGCTGTCTGGGAGATGTATAGGTATAAACAAGACCGATCTGAAGAAGATATTAGGATGAGCTCTAGTGACTAAGGAAGAGTTGTATATATTCCTTCTAGTTAGAAAAAGGATGAGCTCTAGTGACTAAGGAAGAGTTGTATATATTCCTTCTAGTTAGAAAAAACAGTAAATGACTGGTCCTTGAATTATGTCAGTGGGAACTTAGATGAACCCCTGCCCTTAACTCATTCTCAAGTATTGCATGGGTGCCAATTAAGACCATTTCCTAAGTATGACGATATGGAAGAGCTTCGAGAACCTACATAGTATGGAATGACTCATATGACCTAACATATGCTATACATTTCTAAATTATCAAATGACTTATGGAAGCAATGGGTAAATGAGAAGAGAATCCAACAAAAGTAGCAATGGAGATGTGGTATTCATTCACAATGAATTAATTAGGTAAAATAACTAAATTGTTGAGGAGTCAAGACAATTATTGCTGGGGAGTTGAACTGAAAACCAAAAGGGGAACAATTACACACTTTAACTATGAATCTCTATCCCTTAGAAGTCAATATAAGTAAAGATAGATGGAGTAAGTCAGTGTTCCAGCAGAAATGCCTGGATATGAGCCGAGTCAAACCAATAGTACTGTTAAATAACATCCAGCTCACATTCCCTCTGAAATCCTCTAGTTTATTGCAAGCCTTGGTCCACGAGAGTTGAATCTAGCCTCTCAATTTTCTGGCGAGAGAAATATACCATAACTAATTTAAAGTATGATGGTGTACATTTTATATATAAAAAGGTATATGTTAATAATTAAAACAATGCACTATTGAGGAAACTTTAACCCACTGAGATTGTGCGGCATATCACGCCTCCATTTTTTAGGCCTAGAAAAGAAGGCAGATGAATGAGACTCGTACACTCTCTCTCAAGCAATATCCAACACCACCAGTACTAGAGCTCAGATACTCGTACCAGGGTTCTCAAAGTGGTCGATATCGACCCCAGGGGTCGATGGGACCATCAAGGGTCGATGAATATCCAGGGGTCGAAAGGGGTCGATGAATAATCGAAGAGTCAGTAAATGGTACTGCTGGAGTCGAAGGGACCTTTGAAGCCCCCGACTAGAAATCCCAGATTATAATTTGTAAACATCTGAAGAATATCGGGCACCATTAAATAAAAAAAAAACATAATTTATTGATTTCAAACAATAGGAAATTTTAGCAGTGCTGGCAACACTACATTCAACCAATCTTCCTTGTCTCGCACCTCTACTGCCCGTACCAGGGTCCGTACAGGAAGCATTCCTGTCTCTGTCCTGTACTGAGTGAGCGAGCGTATTCCCCGCCCCACCCACACATCTCGCTGTCTCGCTGCTCTCGCATTCAGTGTACTCTTAGCTCCCGTAACTGGTCCGTGAATTGATTATTGTGACGCATTGAAAATTGTGTGTAATAGACATAATGGCTGCTGTAGCTGCTAAGAAGAAATGCCGCCAGTATTCTCAGGAATATTTGAAATATGGATTCATTACTTCATTAAGCAATGACACCATGCCATTATGTCTCTTGTGTGAAAAGACTTTCAGTAATGATGCCATGAAACCTGCAAAGATGAAGGACCACCTTGAAAGAGTTCACTCTGATAAGAAACACAAAGACCTTGACTATTTCAAGACACTGAAAGAAAAACTCAAGGGTCGATCAAGTATCAAGACCTTTTTCAAAGCCCCCGCCAGTGCTGATACTGAAGGAGGTTTAAAAGCCTCATACAAAGCAAAGAAAGGAAAGGCACACACTATTGGTGAAGAACTCATAATCCCAGCCATTAAAGAAGTTATAGAAACTGTTATGAAGAAGGATTCTAGCTCTGTTTTGAAAAATTTGCCATTAAGTAACAGTACAGTGCAAAGAAGAATTGATGAAATGGCAGATAATGTTGAAAAAACCTTGGTGTCTGAACTTCAGGATAGTAAGTTGTCTCTACAACTTGATGAATCAACTTTTGGCAGCTCTAATCTTCTCATGGCATATGTGAGGTATTACAGTCAAAGTCAAAAGGACATAATTGATGAATTTTTGTTTGCTAAATATCTCACAGCTGATGCCAAAGGTGAAACAATTTTACGATGTGTGCAGCAGTATTTTGAAAAGCACAACATACCTCTCAGTAATATTACTGCAGTGGCTACTGATGGTGCACCAGCAATGATTGGCCGGTACAGAGGATTTGCAAGCCTACTCAAAGAAAAAGTGCCTAATATACGTACTGTACACTGTGTACTGCACAGGCAACATCTTGTAGCCAAGAAACTCAGTGGTGAACTGCATGATGCCTTGAAAGTGTGCATCAGGGCAATTAACAAAATCAAGGCACATCCACTTAACTCGCGATTGTTTGCACTGC
>NC_059304.1:4965019-5090019 GCF_017591435.1 Portunus trituberculatus | reverse complement strand
TTAATGTTATATCACCATCATTTCTTTGTGCTCTGATTGGTAGATATCCTATGACGTCACAACATAGGGTATGTATATATATATATATATATATATATATATATATATATATATATATATATATATATATATATTGGTGCACATCCAAACCTATTAAAACATTCCAAACTAACCCAAAACACGTTCAAAACACCATACAACACTTGAAAATGTCCCCAAATACATCTAAAACTCATAGAAATATCAACTATACGCCAAAAACACTCCTAACCGCCCAAATACACACACAAACCAATTACAACACTCAAGACTAACCCAAAAACACATTCATGAAATAAACCAACACCTCAAAAGGCACGAAAACACATACAACACTCTTTAGAAACACTACTATACGCCAACACACACACTCAAACCATTTAAAACACTCAAAAAGAACATAAAACACACTAAAAAAAAAAACCATGCAGCACCTCAAAATACATCGAGACACACCTAAAACTCACTAGAAACACCTAATATAAACCCAAATCACCCCCACACACCAAACCACTTACAACACTCAATATCATCCTCTACCACACTCAAAAAGCCATGTAACCCCTCAAAATGCCCCCCATACACACCTAAATCTCACTAAAAACACCAATATACACCTAAATCACCCTCACACACATCTAAAAGACTCCTAACACACATCCACACATCTTAGAATACTCAAAATTAACCCCAAAATACACTCAAAACACCACACAACCCAGCAAAATGCTCCTAAAACACAATCAAAACATGCAAATACTGATACACATCTTAATCTAAATACTCAAGGTACGTGAAATATACCTAAAAGGCTTAAAACACACTGAAAAGACATAAAATGCACCCAAAACATACTCATAACACCCTGCAACATTACTGAATACATTTGAAACACCCAAATATATCCAAAATCCAACAGTATGCATTATAAAGAACGTTAAGATCAAAAGGGACACTTACCTAAATATTACACCTTGGTTCCTTCTCCTATTCCGCTTCTATTTCTCATTTCTTCTTCCTCCTCCTCCATTGTTTCTCCTTTGTCTTCCTTCTATTCCTTCCATCTACACGCATGAGCCTAGAAACACATCAAAACACTAGATGTTGGACAAAATATTGAGGAAGTGGAGGGTGACTTAAGTATTGTGGCTTGGCTGCTGCTCCTCTTCGTCCTTCCTTCCCCCTTATCCTCCTTTATTTCTCCTTTCTTCCTCCTCCTGCTACCAATATCTACACACCTGAATCTAGAAACACACGAAAACATGTAGAAATCACTAGTTATTAGGCAAAATATTGACGAACTGGGGTGTTGGAAAAGAGGCGCCAGCCTGTGGCTATGATAAGTCACCACTGGACTGTGGTTATCAGAGAGAACGCAAACGGGGTGACTCGCCTAAATTACGTACATAATTTGTATTTAAAAACGACTTTTAGAAAAACGAAGCCATGGCCGAATGCATGACATTTTATGACGTGATAAATATTTAAACTAATTTTCAAAATATCAAAATATCTCCAGCTCAACTAGTTTTAAAAATGTCTAAATTAATTACGTTAAAAGTATAAAACATTTTCAACAATAACTTTCCTAAAACGTCCTGGAAAGTCAAGCCATTTTCACTTGGCGAGTATTTTACCACATTTCACGGAGTCTGAGCTATCTTTTAAGGCATTCTACAGCGAGTTAGACCGAGAAGCAGAAACGTGAGCAAATAAAATAAAGAAAAATAAGACTTTTGTTCAACAGCACCAAACACCATTTCAAAGTCCACATATTTCACTCAATAGATTGATTTCACACTTAAAAGAGCATAGACGATTCTTTGACATCATAAAGGCTCACTTATAGTCTCAAATAAAAAAAAAACTCAAAATGGAAATTGAAATCTTTAACCGTTAAAAGCCCTTTAACATACGTCATAAAACACCATTAAACGCTACATATTTACCCAATACAAGCGCGGAAAACCCTTCAAACACAACTAAACATTTATAGAAACCATAAAACCATACAATGGACGCATAATATTACCGTTAGGAAATATTTGAAAAAAAGTATTTGACCCCGCAGGCTGAGGGACCGCTGGGGGAGGCGGCCCAGAGGCATCACCGGGAAGAGCGGTGGCGGAGTTCCATATGTTGTCTTTATCATCTCACGAAGCCCAAATTAAGTCATATAGGGAACTTTTGACTATGGGATATGAAATAGTAGATTGGTGGCTGCATTATGACACATGTTTGGTTTACAGTAAGTGAAGGAAGCAAATATCAGCTGTTAATACTGGCATCTTGCTTTCATAATGATCGTTATACCTTTAACCTTTTAATATTTGCGTACTGTTTTCACTCTCAAATGTAAAGGAAACTTGAAAATAAGTGAATGGCCTTATAAATACCTTTAATTGATGAAGATAAAGCAGTGTGGAGGGTTGTGGCAAAGGCTTGCACTGCTTGTCTTGTCGCTTGGTGTTTGGTGCTGGTGCTTAATTGGTGCTTGGTGCTACTTGAAAACTATCGGTAATATATCAACACTTCACTTCACTTGTGTGTGTGTGTGTGTGTGTGTGTGTGTGTGTGTGTGTATAGACATGTTCTGGATGTGTGTGAGGGTGTTTTGAGTGTGTTGACGAGTTTTTTCGGTATATAAGAGTGTTTTTTTTATGTTTTTGGCTGTGTGTGGGTGTGTATGGAATCAGTATAGCCCACCGCCACCACAAGACCACTACTGCCGTTTTAACCAGTAGCAGAAGGTATGTCTATGAAGGCACTACGTGTGTATAATAATATGAATGTCTATGATAGCTATCTATTACTAAATCTATCATCAATGAGATACTATACTTGTAAAAATATCACAATGATTTACTGGTTATTGTGACATCTTTTCCTTCGTTACCATGTCCAGCTTTGGTTATTTGTCAAGGCAGTATATATCAAATTGTATCTATGTAGTTGTACAGCGAGTGTTGGTAGCTCCCGCAGGACAAGAAACGAGGTGATTAAAAGGCAGACTATTTCATTTCTCTCATTCTCTATTTCTATTGATAAACTGATTATTTACCTGACTGAGGCCAATTTACTCAGAGAGTTGTGATTTATGTGTATATATTCATTTTGCAATGTAAATATTTCAACAATATTATGCATGTAAATAAAACTATGAAACTGTGTATGATTTCAGTCTTGCATGATGTGATGTGAACGTTATTCCTCTTCATGTATATGTGCAATACATAGTGATGCTACATAGCCACCCTGTGTGCTTGTGAGTTATCCCTCCTTCCCCCATGCCCTGACAAAGGACAATAGTTTTGAGATAGGAGTAGGATCCCTGTGTGAATGAAGCATGTATGAGAACCTGAGTGTGTATATGATGTTAATATTCAAAAATAAACATAGAAAATAAAATAAATAAATGAAAATAAACAAAATCAAAGAAGGGTTTATAGAAATCCAAGGTTCAAATCTTAAAAGAATAAATAAATCAATGAAAAATTGCCTGATACCCATGCTAGGGTATTAGGTAATAAAATAAAATAAAATAAATTTTAAAAAATAAAAATAAAAAGACGTCATAAGAGCTAAGCTTGCTGAACTGAGAGTGAGACCCACAACTGTCATTCTCATGATTAAATAAAAAACATAATTAGCCTACACACACATAATTCATTATTTGCTGATTATACAATAACTTTTCTATCGAATCATAATGTAATTTTTTTCTAGGCACCAAGGATTTTTTCTAGAACATTGTGTTAAAGGTGTAGATATGAAGATAATACCTAAATTTGCAGTATTAGAAAAATTATTTATCACATTCAAATCTACTAAGACAATGTCATTGAAGAGAAATAGGACAGCTCAAGAATGCATATTATCAAAGGAATCCTGTGTGAGATAAGAGCATATCATTAGCTGAATCGTGCATTCATTTACATTCACTGTCACTCAGTATCCATCACAGATTATAAGTCTCTTAGGACCGGGAGTCAGTACTTTGTATTCTATAATCATCTCAGCCAGTAATCTAGATGAATCCTGGGACATTACACCCTTCCCTGGTAACCATCAAGCAATGCGCTGGGGATTCAGACTATGGTATTCACTAGCCGTGCTTTCCTAATTCCCCCGAGAAAACGATTCCAGAACTGGTTACATGGGCTGATGAATACCAGAGTCTCGGAACTGCCAGCACACCTGGTATTCATCAAGCAGTGCACTGGTGGTTCCGAGATTATGGTATTCAGTATTCACCAGCTGCATTCTACCAATTCCACGCAGAACTGGTTCTGGTACCGGTTCCAATGGTTCTGCCCACCCAAGGAAATGGTTCCTTGAATACTTGAGTTTATAGTTCCTGCCCACCACAACTGGACTGGGAGAAGACTTGAGACAATAAACCATATTATGAAACACTTCGGTGCCACACCACACTCTACACTCTTTCAAAAGACTAGTTGAAGTGGTGCTCTGGGATTTTCAAAAGTGTTTTTATGGTTCTACTGACAGATTAGCATGAATTCTATATGTATTATTAATAGATAAAGACAATTTTCAGAATTCAGAACAGGCTAGACATCTTTGTGGCCTTGGAAAATAGCTGTTGTAAAAGAATAAAGCTTTTTAAAGACTTTTTGTGGTTCTAGCGAGACTAACTAGATATACATTATACATTATCAACAAGAAAACACTTGAGAATACAGCTAAATATGAGTGTCTTGTTAAGTTAAGACCCAAGAAGACTGTTTATTGCTGCAGGGAGATATAGATAAAATTTATGCATGGAGTAAGAAGTAGAAGTTAGAATTCAATACCAAGAAATGCCATGTAATGGAATTAGGAAAGAGTAAGAGAAGACCAGTATGGAACGATTTGATGAGAGAGGAACAAAAAATGAAGACTAAAGAGGAAAAATATCGGAGTGGTTATACATGAAACTCTGAGCCCCAAAAAGCACATAAGTAAAATATTTGGAACAATGAATTCTTGACTAATATTAGGGTGGCATCTCAATACATGGATAAGGATATGATAAAAAAAAATTGTAACAAATATGATGCATCCAAAGTTGGAATATGCAGCAGCAGTGTGGTCACCGAGCTTGAAAAAGGATATAAGATTAGAACAGATTCAGAGGACAGCTATAAAGATGGTGCCAGAACTAAAGGACCTAATATATGAAGAAAGGCTGAAGGAAATGGGACTGCCAACCTTACAAGATAGAAGAAAAACAGGAGACCTAATAACATTGAATAAAATAGTTAATAGCATTAAAAAGACAGACAAGCAAGACCTGATGCTGGTGACAGTAGAAGCTGGAAGAACAAGAGGACATGCAAAGAAGATTAGGAAGAAGCAGTGTGTGAGGGATATTACAAAATAGTTTTCCACATAGAACGGCGGAAAAGTGGAATGCATTTAATGACGAAGTTGTTGCAGCACATAATGTGCTTAGCTTTAAAGACAAGTTAGATAAGTGGAGATATGGAGACAGGACACGATGAACCTTGCTTGAACCCTGTATAATACAACTAGGTAAATATAACTAGGTAAATTATACCGTAAATACACACACTGCTTAGTGTAGTGGCTAGCACGCTTAGCTCACAACCAAGAGGGCCTGGGTTAGAGTCCCC
Organism: Portunus trituberculatus; assembly: GCF_017591435.1. NCBI lineage: Eukaryota > Metazoa > Arthropoda > Malacostraca > Decapoda > Portunidae > Portunus > Portunus trituberculatus. The sequence goes on along the minus strand of NC_059304.1, from coordinate 5,084,344 downwards.
AGGAGCACCGAGGCAAATGGGCAAGCCTCTTAATGTGTAACCCCTGTTCATCTAGCAGTAAATAGTAACTCGAGTGGCTGTGGCCTCCCTTTCCCGGTGTATGTTGTGTAATGTGGTCTCTGTCCTACCCAAAGATTGGTAAGTATGAGCTCTGAGCTCTTTCCATAGGGGAAAGGCTGGCTGGGTGACCAGCAGACGACAGTAATGAATAACACACACACACACACACACACGGCCCGGTAGCTCAGTGGTTAGAGCGCTGGCTTCACAAGCCAGAGGACCGGGGTTCGATTCCCCGGCCGGGTGGAGATATTTGGGTGTGTCTCCTTTCACGTGTAGCTCCTGTTCACCTAGCAGTGAGTAGGTACGGGATGTAAATCGAGGAGTTGTGACCTTGTTGTCCCGGTGTGTGGTGTGTGCCTGGTCTCAGACCTATCCCAAGATCGGAAATAATGAGCTCTGAGCTCGTTCCGTAGGGTAACGTCTGGCTGTCTCGTCAGAGACTGCAGCAGATCAAACAGTGAATTACACACACACACACACACACACACACACACACACACACACACACACACGTATAATTTGCTAAGGAATATTGGAGTAGCATTTCACTATATGGACAAGGAAATGATGAAGAAATTGATAAGTACTAAAATAAGACCTAGATTGGAATATGCAGGAGTTGTGTGGACTCCCATAAAAGAAACACATAAGAAAATTAGAGACTACAAAAATGGCTACAAGAATGGTTCCAGAATTTAAAGGGATGACATATGAGGAGAGACTAAAGGCTATGGATCTACCAACCTTAGAGCAGAGAAGAGAGAGAGGGGATCTGATACAAGTTTATAAATTGATTAACGGAATGGATCAAGTGGATAATGAGAAACTGATCCTGAGAGAAGAATATGACTTTAGAAGCACAAGATCGCATAGTAAGAAACTAAGGAAGGGACGATGTCTGAGAGATGTTAAAAAATTTAGTTTCCCGCAAAGATGTGTTGAGACTTGGAACAGTTTGAGTGAGGAAGTGGTGTCACCAAAGAGTGTGCATAGTTTTAAAGAAAAATTGGATAAGTGTAGATATGGAGACGGGACCACACGAGCATAAAGCCCAGGCCCTGTAAAACTACAACTAGGTAAATACACACACACACACACACACACAAGTGGATAATGAGAAACTGATTCTGAGAGAAGAATGACATTAGAAGCACAAGATCACATAGTAAAAAACTGAGGAAGGGAAGATGTCTGAGAGATGTTAAAAAATATAGTTTCCCGCAAAAATGTGTTGAGACTTGGAACAGTTTGAGTGAGGAAGTGGTGTCAGCAAAGAGTGTGCATAGCTTTAAAGAAAAATTGGATAAGTGTAGATATGGAGACGGAGCCACATGAGTGTAAAGCCCAGGCCCTGTAAAACTACAACTAGGTAAACACACACACACACACACACACACACACACACACACACACACACACACACACTTTTCTACCGCGTAGTGTAGTGGTTAGCACGCTCGACTCACAATCAAGAGGGCCGGGTTCGAGTCCCGGTAAGCGGCGAGGCAAATGGGCAAGCCTCTTAATGTGTGGCCCTGTTCACCTAGCAGTAAATAGGTACGGGATGTAACTCGAGGGGTTGTGGCCTCGCTTTCCCGGTGTGTGGAGTGTGTTGTGGTCTCAGTCCTACCCGAAGATCGGTCTATGAGCTCTGAGCTCGCTCCGTAATGGGGAAGACTGGCTGGGTGACCAGCAGGCGACCGAGGTGAATTACACTATATATATATATATATATATATATATATATAGAGAGAGAGAGAGAGAGAGAGAGAGAGAGAGAGAGAGAGAGAGAGAGAGAGAGAGAGAGAGAGAGAGAGAGAGAGAGAGAGAGAGAGAGAGAGAGAGAGAGAGAGAGAGAGAGAGAGAGCAGGCACAATGTGGGTGCAATGATATACTTTTCTAGAGGGAAGTAAAATGTTTCTGGGAGAAACAACTTTGGCAATGAAAAGATTAGATAGCTGAATATCAATACAAAACAGTACAAGTGTGATCTTTGGATGTTCCTGAACAAAGGAAACTGATCAATCACTAACACATTGCCAAAAAAGACCTTCTAAGGCAAATCAAATATAGTATATCATATAAAATTTAGTTTACAGATATGAAATGTCACATATATGTAATACTTAAACATTAACATCATCAGTAAAACTTTAATCATGATGTAAATTTCACATCAATGTCACCTCTGCTGTAGTCACAAAGTAATATTAAAGGATAAATTCATAAAAATGACAGAAGAATATTACTTATTGGATAAACTCAGGAATTTACTTTTTTTCCAAACCATTTCCTACAGAATGTAATTATCTAAGTACAGGACTAAACAATAATATATATATATATATATATATATATATATATATATATATATATATATATATATATATATATATATATTATTTATTTCAGTGCAGCTTTTTTCTTTCATCTCTTCTATGGAATATGAAACAAAAAAAATTCTTCCAATATACACATAATAATACTTAGTTCTTTTTCCTTGTCTATGGTGACTGGAAAATATATCATTTATCTAAACAAACAGTTGCATTGTCTACAGCTTATTGTCACACAAACCAATAGTACCTCACTAACTTCATAAATGGCCGAAAACACAAGTAATAATAATGAATATTATATATATATATATATATATATATATATATATATATATATATATATATATATATATATATATATATATATATTTAAAGGAAGGGAATGCATTGTATGTAATCTACCCAAACAATCCTGTGAATATCTTTCCTTGTACAGTATTCCCTTCTGTGAAATGAGGAACCTCTTTAGTATTGTCACAAGGACATATTTAGAATTACACATTCCTATCAAACACCAGAGAAACAAAAACATGATACACCTACACAATGACTGGGCTCACCTGCATGCACTACCATGTTACCTGTCTATGACAGATTAATTATGGACTTCATCTCTTCTGCTGCAAAAGTATCATAGAAAAATACCTTTGGCTGGGTATATACGTCCTTAGGGGAGCACAAATCCCAAATCTAGTTTTACATTTCTTGGCTTCATACACATTTATTGAATCTAATATTTTTGATAGTTTCCTAAACATTTTTCTATGATATAATGATATTAGATTTATAAAATAAAATGATGTCTCAGAGGTTTTCATTTGAATACCAATCTAAAAAAAGAGCAAAACTTTCCTGTGAGCTGAAGAATCAGATAACAGGCTTATGTGCAATAAAAATCCATGGACTAGGTCAAAGTAGTGAAGTACACTTCCACACAGTGGAAAAGAAATATCACACTGGCTCACTAACAATGGCCACAGTGCCTTACAAAGATGTTTTGTTCATAGCATCCTTGCTCAAAAAATAAATCCACTATCACAAAAGCAAGGTATCAAGCATTAAGCCTACCAAACCAATCCAGAACATTCACATTTACCATGGCTGTCATAAAAAATTGAGGCCTCATGTGTGGAGACCATCTGACCTTACTCCTTCACATGTCCACAGAGTGTTGTCACCCTGGCCTGTGCTCCTCTTAAGTACATGAAAGTTTTCTAGGGTCACACTAGTCTTTTAAAATATAATGAAGTAAAATATATATATATATATATATATATATATATATATATATATATATATATATATATATATATATATATATATATATTATAAGCAACTGTCAATACAAAATGTATCAAGCAACACTGTACTTGTATTTGCTGTTCTTATCAGGATAGCATTAGTATTACCAATTGCTTCTGTCAAAGTATAGCAGATAACATCCTTAATGAGACAAAACATGAATAAAACAAGTCCAATTTCTATTTGTCATGCCAAAGTTGAATTTTTCTACGATCAACAATAATTTTTTTTTCTAATAACACAAAATTTTTAAATCTCCACAAGAAAAATAACTGAGTCTTCTGACTTAACACATATTGAAATCAAGCTTTCACAAGATCTAGTTCAACAGTTATGAGGGAAATTTGTCAAATGTTCTATGACCCAGTCTTCATATTCCCAAAATATCTAAGTCATGCACTTTTCCTTTTGTATTGATAAATAATGTGGTACTTATAGTCAAACAAAAAGGAAAATATTTTTGTTGGGTTGGATCAGCACTTGACCTGTCATCCCTGAGTGTGACCTTGATTTTTTGTTACTGTCTGACTCTACATCTATATTTGTTCTTTATACAGAAACCACAGGAACATATAATAGATAAATTCTACTCCACCAAACAATACACAAGATCCTTTTTCCCAGCATGCTTGCATGCACACTCACAAGCTAATTATACTATACTACCATTAAAAAATCCTAAACATAGAAAAGTTTGTATAAAATTTGAGTATCACTTTTGTGAGACTTATATATGCCTTCAAAACATAAATTCTCAAATCTAAGCCTCTTTTACATCTATGCTACTTATTTTCCAGCATAAATAAATGATGAATGATCATAAAGTCCATGTCAATAAATAATGCACTATGAACAATATTAACCTTGACTAAGTTAAGGCCTGAAAACATTATATTCTAAAGTGACAAATTCATTACTGTACAAACTGAAAGCAAGTTATGTACTAACATGATGCAGTGTCCATATTCATAAATCATAACCTAGTTTGAAACTTTTATACCTTTCTTAAAACTTCACAGCAATCACTGATCTTTAGTAAATTAAGAATAGAGCATAGTTAATAACAAGATACTATACATTGCAATTAATTTTACCTGAAAGCTCAACTAAACTTTTCCTTTTTGTCAATAAAATTTATGTAGATATCAAAATCACTTTCCAAATCTATGATCATTCTATTCATTTATTCATAAAAAAATATACACAATGTGAATTTTGCCACCATCCTCTTTCGAGTGAAGTAGTTAACTTAATGCAGTGATATATGTACCAATTCCAGAACTTTTGTCACATTTTGACATGATTCCCTCAATTCCCATTCTTTGTGTGATTCACTCTGAATTTTCTTATCTTGAATTTCATCTTGGAGAATAACTGGAAGTTATTGGGAGTCATATTCAGTAAATAAAGGGGGTAAAAAGAGATTGTTCATGCTAGTGTTAGTGAAAATTCTCTTCTCACCTTTAGTAGAATGTGAATGCACATCTCTCTACAGTGGGGTGAGTAATCTAGGAAAAAAGTTGGTAGCAACGTACTACATGTTCAAATCAATTCTCAAGACTTCATTAAGTGTTTCAAATGATATACAGACAACATTAGCATCTTCTTTGGTGGTGATTACACTATTATGATGAGTACTTTATATATATATATATATATATATATATATATATATATATATATATATATATATATATATATATATATATATATATATATATGAGCTGGGCATTGAGGCACCGAGTTGCAACTTTGTGACTTTGTGAATTTGCTGCACCATGAACTTCAAAGTCACAATGTTGAAAATTGCAAACATTTTGAAAAAATCAGACTAAGCAAAATCACACTGCCAACTTTCTGCAATTTTTGCCACAACTTTAAACAGGAACAAGGACCATTTTTTTCAAAGAAATTGCCATGGTTAGAGAAGATGGGCCAAGGTGACATGGAGGAGGAGGAGGAGAAAGAGGAGGAGGATGACCTGAAGTTATTAGCTTAAGGTGTGTTTTAACTAGGAAGAATAACAAATAATAATAATAAATATTTTTCCCTGCCTTATAAAAGCACATTTCTATTATCGCACTAAAGATTAATTTGTAATACTGCAGAGTCACAATGGAAAAAATAAGTAACCGTTGCAAAGTCACAAAGTTAAATTGCGCATATAAATATATACATACATATATATATATATATATATATATATATATATATATATATATATATATATATATATATATATATATATATATATATATATATATATATATATATATATATATATATATATATATATATATATATATATATATATATATATATATATATATATATATATATATATATATATATATATATATATATATATATATATATATATATATATATATATATATATATATATATATATATATACAGTGGCCCCTCTACATACGAGATACTCTATTTACAAGATATTCGAGACACAAGACGTCTTTCGAGCAAAAATCTTGACTGACATGCGAAAGAAAATCCAAGTTATGAGAATTTCCAGATGCTTCCGCTAGGTGGCTGAGTGGTCGAGACCGCCCAACATCAGCCAGTATGTGTTTCCCACCATACAGACCTGATCCCGCACTCTTGTGTTGTGTTGTTTTTATCACATTTATCTCCTTTCCATGGCTTTTTTTTTGTGACCCTAACCATGAGTTTTAAGAGAAAATGGAAAGCTGTCCTCTGAGAAAAAAGGATGATGTTAATCAAAATGAAGCAGGAGATAATAGACAAACATGACTAGTGTTCGTGTGAGTGATCTCATTCATAAAGCAGTGCAATCGGTCATCATCGACAATCTGTACAATATTGAAACAGAAAGATGCCATAAAAGCTATCAAGTGTAAGTGCTTACTAATCGTCAACAGTCTCTCGTGCTCCCTCACTCGTCCCGCACCTATCTCCCTCACTCCTCCACCACCAAGCATACACCTCCGTTAGTTGCCGCTGACTTCCTCCATGGTAAGTGCTCATAATAAACTCGCATTTTATTTTGTTAATATCATCTTATTATCTTATTACTGTATTTTTTTGTTCAATTACTATTTGAATGTGTTTTTAGTAATCAGAAGATGTATTTTATAGTTATTTTGGGGTTAACTTGGATGATTCTGGGAGGCCAGAAACAGATTAATTGGTTTTCAGTTATTTCTTATGGGGAAAATTTGTTCGAGATACGAGAAATTCTAGACACAAGCTCGATCTGGGAACGAATCAATCTTGTATGTAGAGGGGCCACTGCATATATATATATATATATATATATATATATATATATATATATATATATATATATATATATATATATATATATATATAAAGTGGACCCTCAGACTTTGAACAAAATTTATTCCAAAAGGCTGTTCTACGTCTGAATTGTTGCAAGTCTGAAACTGTTTTCCCCATGAAACAATGTACAGTAAATAATTTTAATACCATTTGGAAACCCCAGATTTTTACCTAGGTAAATAAGTATTAAACTATGTAAAATCAATATTATTTACCATTTGGTGGTGAGCTTCATGGCAAGTGTCACTTAACCAGGTACTTATTAAAAATACACTAGGTGGTGAGAGCCCTACCTTTAGCATAGTGGATTCTTTGTTTCACATTTGTTAAACCTTGTCACTACAGTAGTTAAGAAATATTACACCTTGTCACTACAATAGTTAAGAAATATTTTTGTTAGTTATGAGATCAGCGTATTTATCTGAAATATTACTCAACCATCTTACCTAGTTAAGTGACTCTAGTCAAATGAAAAACTGGTCAAATGTCCTGACTCCAGTTGGGAATAAAGACAAGGCCACAACAAGTAATAAAAACAAAGTGGAAACTGATGTTTACCTCCCGCCAGATTTAGCCGCCTTCAGTCCAAATTTTGTCCCAACTCTGAGGGTAAAAATTATTGAATGTTTTGTTCCAAAGTCTGAGGTGTTCCAAGTCTGAGGGTGCACTGTATAATATATATATATATATATATATATATATATATATATATATATATATATATATATATATATATATATATATAGATAGATAGATAGATAGATAGATAGATAGATAAATGGATAGATAGATAGATATACAGGTAGAGATAGATATATAAATATCTATTTGTGTGGAGGGTTACTATAATCCCTCATCACACTCTACCTCTTGTAGTGTAACATATAATAAAGTACCTCATCCAGCTCATTATTTTATGACAATAACCGGATTATCTCAATAAACTCTTAACTGAATTCCTGAAATTGACACAAGATTTTATTTTGCATGCTAACTTATAAAAATCATTGTGTCCTCCTACTATAGATGCATGACTATAACGTACCTTGGTTTTGTGTCAAAAGTAGTCTCACAACTTCTTTTATCACATCCTATATGTATATTATCTACCAATTCCTATTGAAGTTATTGATTCTCAAGTGCCAGCATTTTCTTTCATGAACATCAAAAGAGAAGTTCTTGATTTAAAACCAAAATATAAACAGTCTGTAATCTGCTGCTTCTAACAAGTAACCAACAAGATATGATGTACCTGAGCTTATGCAAGACATTCTTGAGCTCTAGCATGTATCTATTACTTTCATTTTCATCTTTTATATTCCCAGTGTTTCCCACTTTTCAAATTGTACAGTATGTCATTTGCTGTCAAAAGATGTATGTAAATCATTTTGAGGTACCAAATAAAATTTAAATGTTCTAATACATAATGATACAACAAAAAATAGGTTGAACCTCCCAAATCCAGCAACTGCTGAACCTGAGGCTTGCTGGATTATGAAAAATTCTGGATTACAGGTGGTCCTTAAGTAAGCAACCCTAAAACACCCTACATAGTCTTTCTTATTCAGCCTGCAATATAACTGTAACATTGGTTCAATATGATTTATGTTAAATGTACAAATCAATGTGCGTGCAGAATGATACAAGAAAACACATGCACCTCCGTGTCATAGCGGCGTTCCAACATACTTACATTATTCCAGGAAATTTTCATTATTCCCGGAAATTTAAATTATGCCAAATTACATGATTTGTCAGATTACAGAATTTTAGATTTGGGTGGTCCAACTTGTACCTACATTTCAGAACTACTCCCCTGCATCCTAGCTTTTAAAATGCTATTTACCTATGGTCAAATTTTGAAATAATTTATAAAAATGAACAATATTAAATCATAAATACTTATAATAAAATTTTAGTTTTTTATTTTCTTATTTGGGAAGTACTTTTACTAAATATATAATTATCCAACATATCTAGTAAATGCACACGCAAAGATATTTTTGTTTATGTCATCATCATCCACCTTTGAGAAGTATATGCTATGAAGAGTTAAAATAAAGAAATCAAGTTTGTGAAATATATTAAATAAGTAAATGAACGGCTGAAAAAATGTAAACTCATAGAAACTCTGAGAATTATAAAATTTCCAGTTGTTGTTGTTGTTGTAGTTATTATTATTATCATTATTATTATTATTATTATTATCATTATTATTAATGCTGTTCTTAATGTATTTTTGGGCTATTTAGGCTGCACAATGTCCTTTAGAGGTATACTGTTGTGATGACAACATATACAGTTTCAAGCTCAATGAAAATGATTACTGACACTGTCACAATTAGCTGAGAAGTCTTGAATATAATCTTGTTGTAGGGACCGACATAATGAAAATTGATAGTTTATGAGGTGGAGATCTCACATATAAAATTATTATTATTTCATAATGAACTCCACCATAAGACTACCCATCAACACAACTATAATGCAATTATCTCTGCCACCAACTGGTTTAATCCAAACCATACAAGAAAAATCAATTCTTTCTGTTCACCAACAACAGCTAACACTATTTAAAATATTCCACTTCTTTTGGCACACATTCCTCTTACAGCACAACACCATGCATTTTACTGTATTGTGCAGGTTTGTGATTTACACTACTGTGACATGATGGAAGAACTATTGATAACTGTTACAGATTTAACATCTTTATACAACAAATTAAACTATTTGGGTGAAAAGTTTTCATTAATTTATACAAGAGCTGAGTACTTTCACAAAAATTTCTGTACACTGAAAATTCCATTATCTGTACAAATTACATTTGCAAAAGTATTGATAACTACACGATTAAAAGACTGGTTTCTCAAAAATATATATGTAAAAAATTTGCTTTTATGATGACCAAATATCATGGAAAGTCATTGTGTTGAGAAGGTAGAAAGCAATGGCTGAATTGGTTGTTTTGGTTAAGTGCATTACTAAGTAGTCTGAGTTTCTTGCATATTACTCATTCATCAAAATTCTTATTGAAACTTTGTGGAATATCAGAGGTTAATTGGACTGAAGAAAGGCACAAAAAGTCATCACAAACACTAATATGCCTGAACATGTCACAGGTAGTCCCAAAAGTATTATCCATCAAGCCACAAACACTATGCATTTCCTTAGGAATGGCTACACATCAGAAAATAACTACAGAAACTTAAATCACTGTAGTAGCTTTTGTGCTTTTATTTTCTTCAGTCAAAGTTCATTTCATTGCATTTCTTGAAAGAATTCATCAAGTAATTAAATAAACAAGTCTGGGAGACAACCCATAGACTGGAGCTTATCTGTTCAGACTTGATGTTCCATGCACTGAGAATAAGTTGTGGTCATAGGTTTGTCACTGCCTTGTTATGTGAAGCACTGTGTGTATTGCAGGTCTCAAGCAAGTTGAGAGTTGCATCTTTTTAAATAGCATATGCTGATTTGACAGGCTGAGAAGTATAGCAATTACCATCAACAACATATATGGGGAATAGGTGACTACAAAGTAGAAAAACAAAAATTAATGTAAAACTGCATACGTGATGTGTAAATTTTGGTGTCTTATCTTTTATAGCATTAATGGAAAGAAATACATGTGCTTGTATACATAAATACCATTTCTACTAATGTTTCACTCTTAAATACAAGCATATATACTAAATCTTAAAATATTGCCATATTACTTTTTTATGCACTTCAAAAATTTTATTGTATAAACATAATGAAATAATTTGTCACATCAGAACAGCTGTATAATTGCAATATGGCAAATGCCTCATAACACTTCTGACAAAATGCATACTTTAGATAGATAGCTACTCGTTTTACACCCAAGGGATTAAAATATTTATCTAATTATATCACTAATATTCTCAAGCACGAGAAAATAAATTATCAAAACATCATGCTGTATTAGATTAATATAAGCTATTCTCTCTTTCATAATCATTCACATAAAATTTACCAGTTTCCATCTTTCTTGTCATCTTCCTAATTCTTCCATTAAGAATTAAGATCACAAAGGTATTCCATGACTTACAAATATCCATGCAATCAATTTATCATTTTAAAGTCTTACTCATTCTGATAACTATGCCAGAAGGCTTCCATGCTTAGGCTGCATCTCCTACACTAAATGTCAGGCACTCAAATTTCAAGCATAGCATCACTGTATACGAAAAAATTAGTGATCTCCTCCAAAGCATCACTACATGATTTTGGCTGCCTATGTCTGCATGTAACCCAGTTGCTTTTGTTTGTTACAGAAGTCCTCGTATCAATTTCCATTCTTGATCAATTAAGGGTTACCAACAAATTATCAACTTTTAATTAATAAGCAATGCATGAAAGTTGCAAAATCTAACTCTTATTACATTTGTGAGATTAAAGTATATCAGGAATATAAATTCTTCAAACTTTCTCCATATAATTTTTAATTTATATAACTGAAATTTTATTCCAAACTCTTTTTTTAATCTTTCTACAGAATATGCACCTGATATCCAATGGAATAACTATACCATACAACCATTCTTGAATGCACTAACTCTGTTATTTTCTTCCCTCTTATTAGAACAATGTCATCCCATTTCACCAAACATTACCTTTTTGCATTTATCATACTCATAGTACATCCTTAAATCATCTCTATCTTACTATTTTTTTCTGTGTCAAATGCTGTACAAAAGAGCCAACTAACCTCTGTACAATTTCTTTAAAGTCAAACACCTAATGGTCTTGGACTTTCCTCCTGCTCTCTCCACTTTAAAGATAATATCTATGAAATTTTTAGCATAAATTTTTAATATATCTGGCCTTAAACAATGATGGCTTATCATTCTCACTATCTTCCTTGTGTTATAAAACTGTAGAGCTGTAATATGGTGTTAGTTACACTTTACTGAGCATACAGTAAACACTTTATAGAGCATACATACCTATGAGCATGCCAGAATCAAAATGATCAGGCTTTAAATTTTAATCATAAACTACATAAGAACTGATACTTACTTAATGTTTGAATGTATTCAGTGATACTGGACTAGTTCATGTTTGAGGAAGACTTCCTGTACCAAAATACTTCAGTTTATTGCAATAATATCATGCTTTGTTGAAGAAAGTAAGGAAACCTTCAAATAGTAAACTAAGTTTGGAATGTCTTGCACAAGTTAGCTATCAATATTCCATTGTTTCCCAGCTTCTATCTCCCAAAAATTCATCACAGGATCTCACTAGTTCAGTAAAAAATGACCAAATGTAAATGTCTGGAAAATGGTGCTTTTCATCAACTAATTTATGAGAATATCAATTATATCAAGATTATATCAACATAACAAATTTCATTAGCAATACTATTATCATTTTGCATAACCACTGTTACTTGTCATATGGTTCTGTAAAGAAATATTACAACACTGTATTCAAATGTAGGTTCTCAGAATTTTGACAAAATTTTAAATAGACAAAATACAAGTAAATACTTAAATCTCATTTTATGAATAAATAGGGTTTGTTAAAATCAGTACATAAATCTATAAATCTATAAATTGTGATCAATCAAAAAGGTTCAAATTTACCTATTAATTTTCTAACACCTTGAGGAATCTTTACTAATAAAAATAATTTTGCACTCAAAAATTAAAATAAAATACACAATTATATTATTCATAAAATGAGATTAACCTACAGTAAGAGAAAACCATGACACAAAGGTCAGTGACAATTTTGTGCTACCATAATCAGACTGGACTAGAATTCTGGGCAATTGACATTACCAAACTCACTAAGTTTTCACAGCTATATCCCAGCCCTATTGAAAACAGAAGAGAAACACGACATCCCTATACATGAAGAATATTAGTCTCTAAATTATGAAAGATAAATGAAGAACAGTTCACAACAAGAACTTTTTTTTTTTAAATTTTCAAGTAAAAATCAATATAAAAGGTTAAGGCATACTTCACTTGTGTCTTCCATCACTTGACTAACATGAAAATATTAGCTTAATATCAAAACAATACTGATATCAGGTCATTTTAAAGAAAATCTACTCACATTGTATAATTTAAGCATAACTCCTGACTGACCTTCAAAATACTTAACAGTAGTCAATAAATTAATTGTTCCAATTAATTATATATTTACATTACTAATATTACCATAAATGTATCATAACTTATTTCTTATTTCAAGTTTTTGAAGTACTTGTTTTTTTCTTTTGTGGAGATTTCTGCCCTTTTGTCCTGTCACTTCCCACTTTCTTATGCTTATGTTTGGCTACCTTGGCAGACACACACTTAGATTCTGGTGCAGCCTCTGCTTCTGGTTCCAATTTTATTGGAGGCTTGAAATTGGTCAATTTTACATTTGAGAAAACAACTTCCTCTTCATCTAACTCACTTATGGTACCTTTCAGGTAATCCCGAAACTTCCGCAAAGCTGAGTAGAACGGAACCTTGTCAAGGGCTCTTGGGAGCTGGGCACATCTTGCTGAGGATGATGGCATCACCCATATATGCTGAAAGTAATATAATATTTTGAAATATTTTGAAAGCTATTTCCAATTTCAGAAGTAAAAGTAGATTTGCAGCACAAACATTTAAATATGTGTGTGTGTGTGTGTGTGTGTGTGTGTGTGTGTGTGTGTGTGTGTGTGTGTGTGTGTGTGTGTGTGTGTGTGTGTGTGTGTGTGTGTGTGTGTGTATTTACCTAGTTGTATATTACAGGGTTCAAGCAGGGTTCATAGTGACCTGTCCCCATATCTAAATTTATCCAACTTTTTCTTTGATTTGTGCACACTTTCTCCTGTTACAATCTCTTCACTCAATACATTCCAGATATCCACCATCCTATGTGGAAAATTGAACTTCTTAATGTTCCTCAGACACTGACTTTTCATGATCTTTGAATGTCCTCTTGTTATCTATCTCATTCCTCTGTCAGTAATAACATATTTTGTCTATTTATTTTTTCCATATAGTTTACTAACTTATACATCGTTATTATGTCTCCACTTTCCCGTCTATCCTTCAAAGTTGGTAGTTCCATTTCCTTCAGTCTTTCTTCATAGCGATGATCCTTTATTTCTGGGACCATCTTTGTAGTGGTCCTTTGGATTCTTTCTAGTTTCTTGATGTCTTTCTACCTGTATGGTGACCCCACCACTGTTGCATATTCTAGTCTAGGTCTTATCATAGTGGTTATGATCTTTTTCATCATACTCTTATCCATGTAATTGAATGCCACTCTGATATTAGTCAGTGTCTTGCATGTTGAAACAAATAGTCCATTTATGTGTCTTTCTGAAGTCAAGGTGTCTTGTATAGTCAGTCTCAGGTTTTTCTTTTCACTCCTTTTCATTATAATCTCTTCTCCCATATCATATTCCCAAATAGGTCTTCTACTACTTTTACCCATTTCCATTACGTGACATTTCCTGGTATTAAATTCTCATTTCCACTTTTGGCTCCATTTCCAAATCATGTCAACATCTTTCTGCAATTCCATACAGTTGCTGATATTCCTTATTACTCTCAAAAGTTTTGCATCATCTGCAAACAAATTTACATAGCTACTCAAACCCTCTTGTATATCATTAATATATACTTGAAACAAAATTGGTGCCAGCACCAAATCCTGGGGTACGCCACTAGTAACTGTGCTCCAGTTTGATGGGATATCTCTTATTATTGTCCTCATTTCCCTATTTATCCAACAGTTGCTCTTTAAATTCTTTTAGCACCCAACCTGATACACCATCCATTGCTTTTCTGACATCCAAATTATCTAATAATCTTCTAATATCCTCTTTGTGCACTATGATTTCTTGCAATCCTCAGCAATGCAATATCCTATTAGGTTCTGTAAAATCCTCTTTTACAGTGAACACAGTTTTGAAGCTCTCATTCATTATCTTACACATTTCCTTTTCTTTTTAGTATGTCTTTCTTCCTTTAATTATTTTTTCTATTGTTTCCTTTTTCTTCATCTTACCATTTATAAATTTGTAGAAAAGCTTGGGTTCATCTTTGTTTTTTTGCACCAAATCTTACTTAAAGTTTCTTTCTTCCTCTCTCCTTACTCTAATATATTAATTTCTCACGTCCTTATACTGCTGTCTGTTACTGTCATTTCTCTGTTTTATGAGTTTCTTACAAGCTTTATCTTTTGCCTTTTTAGCTTCTGTGCATCTAGCATTGTACCAAGTGTGTATATTTTTCTTAACTCTATATATAGGTACGCATTTCTTTACTCCTTCATTATATTTCTGTATGAATATTTCATATTTCCCCTGTATTGTCCTTCCGTACATAATGTTTCTCTATTCAATATCAGCAAAAAATTTCCTTAATTTTTCAAAGTCTGCTCTTGCATAATCTGATCTCCTTTTTGTAGTCATCTCTGTATCTTATCCCATCCTCCTCCTGTATTTCCAACTCTAATGTCACATGATCACCTCTTCCCATTAGACTATGGTATTGTATGCTGGGAGGGGACTCTGGCTTCTTTGTGAATTCTAGGTCAAGCAACAATGGTAGAGATGTACCGATACTAAAATTTTGGCCGATTCCGATACTGATACCGATACCACCTAATTGGACCGATACCTATACTACTACCGATACCGATACCACTGATACCAATACCAATACTACTACTTATAGTGATTACTGCACTGGACACCAGGATGAATTGGTGGACGGCGAGCGTTATCAGATGGGAGGCTTTGTTTTGGGGGATACTGTAAGTCCTGAAAATGTTTGTGAAATAGGAGCAATTCTAGAAGCTTTTTCAAGCCATTTGCAAAGATAAATTACTTAGTAATTGGAATGAATATCTTCTCAGTCTTCTGATTCTTGTCAGTTATTTTAAATTCTTACTTCTTACTCTTTTAGCGACCACTTGGTCTTGTGCATTTTCATTATTAATTTCATTGACGATATTTTGGCGATCAAAAATATTTTTAAAATTATTAAAATTGTAAAACAGACACAAAATATTAGCAAAAGAAACTCATTTTGTTGTGTATGTTTCTCTTTAATTAAATCTGACATCCTTTGATATTAATTCATTACACATTAGTAGACCAATTCAGAAAAATGAGCTTTCACCTAATCTTTTCAATTAAATAGAAAAAGTTTAGTTTATTCTAAATTTCTAGTGTATTGCTATGATCTTAAATAATTAATATGCAACAAATTATACACAATGCACATGATTACAAAACAGAATCGTTACTTTCTTAGTTATGGAATTTTTACATCCTTAGGTTAACACAAGTAACTCAAAAATTAAACTTGCATTAAAATTAATATACATATATAATTCGAGCTTCCACCTATTCCAGTATGATATCTTGGAAAAGGCTAGCACTAGCACTGTTAATTATAAATCAAATAAGAATATGCTGTTATTTACAATAATGCAAAATGCCTAACTATATATATATATATATATATATATATATATATATATATATATATATATATATATATATATATATATATATATATATATATATATATATATACCAAATCATTTTGTTGGATTCTCAATATCTGAAGTTTGACATTCTTAGATTATAGTTCAAAACATAAGCTTTTCACCTGTGTGAAATTTGTGTGGGTGGAGGAGCAGCGTCTGACTGAGAGACAGTGAGAATGCGTGGTGACTCATGACCGACCGTGTGACAGGATGCCGGAGTTCAGCCTATACGCGTTTCATACACGTCCAATTTAGAGGTTGTGGCTTATTACCACAGAAAACAGTATTCTATGACATACATAATCACCACAGAAACTTAATACGCCGTATTATATTAATTTGGTATCATCAATATCTTATATCGAATATCTCACTAAGTAGTAAATTCCTTTTAGGTATCGGAAGTATCAGCATAAAAAAAAAAGCCGATACTGATACCCCAAAAGTGGGCCGATACCGCCGATTCCGATACTGATACTGATGCAACGGTACATCTATAAATAATGGTTCTTCTTTTCACCCTGTAACTTGTTGACTCCTCCACCCACTGATCCATTGCATTAACCACAGTCAACTGTAACACCTCCTTGCTCCATTGTCCAACATTTCCCATTACAGTAAGCCCCCGAATTTAGCGAAATCCAGCTTAGCGAAACCCTTATTTAGCGACTGTCTGGAAAAGGCCAAGCCCTCAAGTTTAGCGATTTTCTCTCATATTTAGCAAATGTAATGCGCTACACTGTCCCGCCTCCCGCTCGCTCTGAGCCAATCGCGTGTCTGTTTGGCCGTGACGTCAGCCCCACAGTGCTTCCGGCATTCCCGCTCGACACTTGAGCTATTGTGTGTTAATCCAGCGTGTGAACTCATTTTTTGTGCTCCCATCCTCGCTGTTTAGCGAATTTCGCTATCACCAGGGTCTCCACTAGTGGTTCGGGGGGTGCTGGTTCTCATGAAGGTGGCGATGTTGCAGCTGTAAATGGGGACTCAAAATGGGGACTTTGGGCTGACGAAAGACTGATTGGTATTTTTCCCTATTTAAAGTAGTATTCAAATTTGGCGAAATTCCAATTTAGCGATGGTTTCAGCAGACTAATAGGATCGCTATATGTGGGGGCTTACTGTACTTCCATCTCTCTCCATTTCTTTTTTTTTTTTTTTTACAGTTAAAATCTCCAACTAATAATTTTCTTCCATCTCTTCTTCTCATATTATCTAGGCACTTAATCACCTCTCTTTGCATATCCTTATGTTCCTCAGTTCCCCATGTATTTGTATTTGGTGGCACATATGTAACTATGATTTTCCTTTTTTTTATTTCCTGTTTTGATTGTTACCCAAATTATTCCCACCATGCTATCACCATATTGCACATCCTCCACACATATATTATCACAAACAATTATTAGCACTCCTCCTCCCCATTTATCCTTCCTGTCTCTTCTCCAGCTATTATATCCCTCCTCTTTAAAGCTAATATGGATCTCCTCTTTTAATTTTTGTTTCAACGATACACTTTACATCCAACCTTTTTCTTTCAAATAATCTCTAACCACCCAACACACTGGATTGCAACCCATCTATATTAGTATAAGTCACTCTTAATTTCTTGCCTCCTCCTTCTTCCCTAAATACCGCTTCTTTACTCTCATATCTAGAACCCTCCAGTAGAAATTCTTTTTCTTGATCTCTGTCCTTTTCTCATTTTTTTTCTTTAGCTTCATTTCCTAGCACATTCTCCTTTTCCTTGTCTTCCAGGTTCATATCTCTTTTCATCCATATATCTTTACATTCAGTATCATCAACCAGCTTCCCTTTCCTAGTCATAATTTCCTCCATCACCACCTGCGATCTCATTCTCACTTTCATTGGTTTCTTACCCCTTTCACTGAATCTTCCCAACCTAATCACTTCCTCCACTGTCCTGGACCTGTTTGATAATAGTTTTGGCCACTTCTCTTTCTCTTCATGCTCTCTCATGAACTTGTTTGGATTTTTTTTCTTCATCCCAAAAATTATGAAACATTTCCTCTTATCCACTGTATCTCTCACTAGATCTTCTCTATCCTTAATTACCTACTTGTATAACAGTGTCTTTTGTCTCTTCCTGAATTTGCCTCCTTACTACCTCTGAAAATTTTACTTTGTTCTCTTTCTGTTCCTGTTTCCATGCATTTCGTAATTCTTCTAGCTTGTTTTCACCCATTCCATTTTCTACTCTGTCTTCGATCCCATCCTGCACTTTTTTCTGCTGGCTCCTTAACACGTTAACCGCGTATCGGGCCACCCGTGTAACGAGCAGATGTTTCACTTGTTGCGTATTGGTACATCTTGGTACATCTGAGGCCCAAATATCACTTTCTACAAACTATCACAAACATGAGTATGTAAACAATTTGTGTATAAATTTGTATTTATTATGACTGCAGATTCATTGCTAAGGTACCGGAAAATAAGATAAAAATTATAAGACAATAATTTCATTTGTTGAAAGAAAAAAATAGGCTTTTGAAATACAAGTAACATTTGGCGACATATTACTTAAAAAATACAATCAATATATAGAAAATAATGGAATATTAGATCATAATAATATTGATCACTAATTACATGAGTCATGTTTTTCATTGAAACATGAAATGCAAAGGTGTGCTACCCTCACATTCATTGCAATAGGTGGATACTCTCCTAGCCTTGTTTTTGGCCACCTTGTATCCCTCAGACAGTGAGATTTTCTCATAGCATCCTCTGCATCGCTTCCTTGTGTTTTTCTTTGGTTCATCTGTTCTTTTCTTGCACCCAATATATCAGAGGTCCTCTTCCCTGGTTTTGTAATTTCCTCAGGAATGTTTTTAGTAAGAGAGAGGATTACTGATTCTGTGAAGGTTTTTAGGCATACTTGTTTTGCTGAGCAGTATTTATTGTATAGAATTTGAGCATTTGTCACTGATATCCCAGCAATCATTTCCAGAGCCAGCTTCTTGTACCACTTTCTTGATTTGCGGAGTGACGAGTAGTACTTTTTTTTGCTTTATTGTACTCATTGACACTTTCAGGTTTTACAATCTCTTCTCCTTTTCTTTTTTTTCTTTCCACTTGGAACTAAGTTATTACCTTACTTAGTGTCAAGAATATATCATATGCTATAGCCTATGCCTGGCATACTGGTGTACCAATACACAATAGAAGGGAAAAAAAATTACTGGTCCACGATTCGGTACATATTTATTTGTACCATGGATTTTTACGCTCTATACTAGGGGCCACGCTCTCACAATGATATATATCTCTTCTCTCTGCAAAAGTCCAATGGACACTGGAGTGGTCAGGTAACGAAGGTTACTCGGTGCGGGCAAGTGTGCTGAGTTGCCAAACGCAGTTAACGTGTTAAGGAGTCTTCGTAGTCGTGACAAGCCTTTAGTATACCATTTTGTTTCTTTATCTCCTGCATTCCCTCCTTCATCTCTAGATTTATTTCCTTTACTTTCTCACATTCCTCTAACCTCAATTTTAGTTCAGTGTTTTCTGTTATCAGTCTGTTCTGCTTGTCCATTAAACTCGACATCACCTCTTTCCTGTATCTTATCTCTTTCCACGTTTATCAGCCTCCTATTGCCTCTTTCCTCTCTAAATCCAGGAAACTCCTTATCTGTATTATCATCAGTCAAACACCGCAATTCAACAGGTGTTTCAATAAATCACTGATTTTCACAACATGGCGTTTGTTTTGATATCGTATGTCTGGCCGTGCCACCCAATTCCATCTCTCTCTCTCTCTCTTTCCATTTTTTCTATCTATATGGTATCCAAATCTTATTTATTACAGAAACAGGAGAATCCTATGGCCCCCTACCACCCTGTACATACATCTAGGTCAGGCTCCAACAACTGCTGAAGTGCTTTCCCTGGGAGCTGCCTAGCAACGTCTTGACAGCGTGGCGGCGGCAGTGTGTGTGTGTGTGTGTGTGTGTGTGTGTGTGTGTGTGTGTGTGTGTGTGTGTGTGTGTGTGTGTGTGTGTGTGTGTGTGTGTGTGTGTACCATAAAAATTCCTATATCTAGATGGTACAATAACAACTCACTGTTTTGGTTCCTTCTACCATCTCTGGTTGTCTTCCAAAGCAGAATTCCTTTTTCCCTGAGAATATTTCGTAAATTCCCTTGCCATTAAACACGGCTATTCGAGGTTTGTATCTTTTTAACTTTAATCGAAGAAGTTCCCCTCCTGGAATTAGGATCAATGTTACTAAACCATGAATGGCAATGCCAAGAAAACAATTTCATATTGAAACATTGAAATCAATCATGAAAATAATTTCAGTATAAAACAAAACTCATGAAATCAAGTAATCAGCATGTTGAATATGATATCACTCTGTTTACTTTAAATATTATATTTTTATTTTTTCATAATATTCAATTCAATCAAAATGTTCTTTACATTTAATTTTCCTTTGCAGGAAAAAGCAGTTCTACATTTGATCATATGTACAATCATGAAATCTATAGGATACTGATGATAATATTTATACACAATGAAGTCTTGTTTGAAATAAGGTCAACCACTAACAATGTCATTTTATCAACAGTTTGCTCTTTATGAGTTTTTTATTTGTAAAACCAAAAAAACCCTAAAGTATTATTTAATCATAGAGCAAATAAATGTCGTCCAAACTTTATATCTAACAAGTTAAAGGTGGAGGTATCTTGGTATATGAATAAATAAAAAAAAAATGTAATAATAATAATAAAACAAAATAAAAAATAAATAAATAAAATATGTACAGCTTATTCAGTAAAGAAAATTTATGTATACAAATTATATACCTTCTTTGATCTCCTTTTTGGTAAGGTCACTGGAGCCTCTTGTGGTACGGGAAACCATGTTGGTGAAGCCAATGCCATACTCCAACAACCGAAAGTCATCAAAGGCAGTGAACGGCTTTGGAATGAGGCCAGACAAGTACATACATTTCCCTGTTAAAAAGAAAAAAAAGTTCAATCCAATTCAATTTTAGTTAGCATTATTCACCACTTCATTAGTTTGTAAAAAGGAAAATCAGGGTAAACAATGGTCACAAGACTGAAATCTAACAATAAAATACATTCCAATAGAAAAGAAAAATTAAACCATAAAAAGGACATCTATTCGATTCCCCGGCCGGGTGGAGATATTTGGGTGTGTCTCCTTTCACGTGTAGCCCCTGTTCACCTAGCACTGAGTAGGTACGGGACGTAAATCGAGGAGTTGTGACCTTGTTGTCCCGGTGTGTAGTGTGTGCCTGGTCTCAGGCCTATCCGAAGATCGGAAACAATGAGCTCTGAGCTCGTTCCGTAGGGTAACGTCTGGCTGTCTCGTCAGAGACTGCAGCAGATCAAACAGTGAAGCACATACTTATATAAGTAATAACTAATTCTCACTTAACATTAATACATGTTAATAAATCTACCCAACTCCCACTTCCAGGGCACTTTCTCAGCTAATTAGGTGCTAGACTTCATAAATGACAGACTGCTGAGAAGACTATAGGGAAACATTTGATCTAAAAAGAACCAAACTTCCAGGGAAGAAGTGTGTCTCACTGAAGCCCATAATGCAGCAAAAATAAGAAAACAATGCTACAAGCAACAACATTAGGTTTGACCAAGTGTGATGCACAGGATCAACACAAAGAAAAAGTGAGTGCCCATTCTTAAATTCATTACAGCAATTCAACATACATATACCAGCTTTAGAGTGCACTAGTTTTAGCCACAAATAAAACATCATTATCATTCTGTACTTTGCCGATAATAAAGCAATGCTTATTTAAGAAAATACATGTCATGTAGTTGCAATAATAATGATGCAGTACAGGCAACCCCCCCCTTAAAGAAGGTTCACATAACAAAATTTTGCTACAGTGAACGTTTCCTTTTACTACCATCTGCTCGTTTAATGAACACCAAACTTGCTTTAATGAAATTTTATCCAGGTAATTTTTTTCCAAGTTTGAAAGCCCCACCGTATCACGCAACCCGGCAAGCTTTTGAATACACCAGTGCCTCTCATGGACAACACGCGCACCACTCACTCTCCCTAGTTCAAAATAACAGCGTCAGCAGCAGCACGTCTTCCATCGCTCAACATGCCACCAAAACACCTTGTAATGTTGCCTAGTGTTGCTACGAAAACCAGGAAGTCTCTTACTCTCGAAGTGAAGCTGGATATTATTCACAGACACGAGAGAGGTGAGAAAACTAATAGCATTGCTTCCCACCATGGCTTGACTCCATCTACTGTCTCTACTATTTTCAGGTTAGCAGACTCTATTAAGAAGGCTGGTGAGACCATATCTTCCTTGAAAGCTAAAAGAACCACCTAAACTCGAGACTCTGCAATAGAGAAAATGGAAAGCCTTGTGGAAATGTGGTACATAAGTTTTGTATGCGGTACAATGATGCGCCCTTTGTTTACATTCCACAGGTTGCCGGTTAGTGTCTTTCCCGTTTCACTCTCCCTCCCTTCATAAATTTAAGATCAACATTATAAAGTTACGTACATATGTACATTAGTGTACATTATCATAATTTAAATTAAACTGCCTAAATGTTTAACTTCATAATGTTTACTTTCATTAAACCTTTCCCTGTACTATGATGCACTCTCGCTTTGTTTACTCTCAATGGAAGTTCAAGTCAGGGGTCAAACTTGTTATAATTGGTTCACTTAACAAACGTTTTTTTAGGAACATAACCCATTCTTTAAGTGGGGGTTGCCTGTATTGTAAAGTCCAGTGCAGTGCCATACTTACAATAATATACAGGCAACCCCCGTTTTATGAAGCTTCACACAACGAAATTTCGCTACAACGAAGGTTTCCTTTTACTACCATCTGCTCGTTTAACGAACACCAAACTCGCTTTAACAAAATTTTATCCAGGTAATTTTTTCCAAGTTTGAAAGCCCCGCCGTATCACGCAAGTCGACAGGCTTTTGAATACACCAGCGTCTCTCATGAACAAAATGCGCACCACTCACTCCCCTCATTCAAAACAATAAGAGCGTCAGCAGCAGCTCATCTTCCCTCGCTCTACATGCCACCAAAACACCCTGCAATGTCGCCTAGCGTTGCTAAGAAAACCAGGAAGTCTCTTACTCTTGAAGTGAAGCTGGATATTATTCACAGACACGAGAGGCGAGAAAACTAATAGCAGTGCTTCCCACCATGGCTTGACTCCATCTACTGTCTACCATTTTCAAGTCAGCAGACTATATTAAGAAGGCTGGTGAGATCATATCTTCCTTGCAAGCTAAAAGAACCACCTGAATTTGTGACTCTGCAATGGATAAAATGGAAAGCCTTGTGGAAATGTGGTAAATAAGTTTTGTATGCAGTACAATGATGTACCCTTTGTTTACATTCCACAGGTTGCCAGCTAGCGTATTTCCTGCTCCACTCTCCCTCCCTTCATAAATTTAAGATCATCAACATTATAAAGTTACTTACATACATACATTAGTGTACATTACAATGACTTAGTCTTAAATTAAACTGCTTAAATGTTTAACTTTATAATTTTTACTTTCATTAACCCTTTTACTGTACACTCAACCCTCGAAACAACGGACCTCCCATCAACGGATTTTGGAAACTACGGACAAATTCTGGAGTCCGGTTTAATCTACGGACGAATATTAAAATGCGCACAATTGTCCGTTCCCGGCAAATTATTGTCCGGTAGGTGGCGGGTCGGTCGCGTCATCAGCTGTTGGCCGCCATGTTTTATCTTCAGTCCGTGCTCATGTCATCTATTTCAGGTTATTTGTTGTACTTAATGCTTTGTAATACTGCTTGAATGATTTCTTAATGATTACACAGTATTTTACATACATTTTATACAGTTTTTTACGTACTTTTGCAAAGAACGGACTTTTGCAATCTATGGACAGGGTCGTGCACGCATTTGTCCGTTGTTTCGAGGGTCGAGTGTACTATGATGCAGTCTCGCTTTGTTTAATTCGCATAAAACAAACATGTAATTCTCATAAGAAACAATAGATAATAGGGGGGATGTGGGATGTGGTCCAAAAATATTTGTACTATTTTAAAATACTCTATTTATTTGGCTTAATTAACATGTTTTTTTTATTATTTACCATTCTAAATAATAGAAGTGTATTTGAAGTAAAGGGAAAAGTAAGAAATAATAAGAGAAAGCAAAAAATAACGAGAAAACAACAAAACAAAGAATACGTAAACAAAAAACTCACTGCGTCACTGCCTTCGCCACTCACACCACAGTCAGTCACCATCTTCCTCTGAGCTTTACCACTTTATCAAAAATCCAATTATCAAAAATAACCCCACATGCAGAAGATGAAGGATGTTTTGGGGCCATCTTGTGAATTATAGGCTGATTGAAGAGATTCCATCTGTACTCAGTGCTGGCATACTGCACATGAAGCACAAGAAGAGTGGGAGCTGGATCCAAGATTCTTTAACAACGTCAGAGCAACCTCCTGCTGCGAAATGGCATCCATGAACGCTTGGAGGGAGTGAATTACTAGTGAAATACCGCGATATTTCATTAGTTATGTTCCTAAAAAACCCTTTGTTAAGCTAAACTTCATTAAGCGAACCGATTATAACAAGTTTAATCCCTGACTTGAAGTTCCATTGAGAGTAAACAAAGCAAGAGTGCATCATAGTACAGTGAAAGGTTTAGTGAAAGTAAAAATTATGAAGTTAAACATTTAAGCAGTTTAATTTAAGTCATTATAATGTACACTAATGTATGTATGTACATAACTTTATAATGTTGATTATCTTAAGTTTATGAAGGGAGGGAGAGTGAAACGGGAAAGACACTAACCGGCAACTTGTGGAATGTAAACAAAACTTATGTACCACATTTCCACTTAAGGCTTTCCATTTTATCCATTGTAGTCACGAGTTCAGGTGGTTAGTTTAGCTTGCATGGAAGATACGGTCTCACCAGCCTTCTTAACCCCTTCCTTACCACAAGACTGTTTTGTGGTATGTGCGTACCACGCGCAAAAGCGACCTCGTGGTACCGCAAGATGCTGCCGCGTGCGTGCACACACCAATACATTTCCGTGTATAACCGTGGCCTGAGTGCGGATTTTGCCTTTTTCATACTCCACGTGGTTCACTATAAACAAACAAACACTGGAGGCGTTATTTTTAGCCACCCCAGCCTAACAAAACCATCCCCCCCACTAGCCAATCAATATCAGAGTTAATTTTTCATGCATAAACTATAAAGCCAATCACTATTCTTTGACATATATTATTCCCACAGTCCCCCCAAGAACATCAGTTCTCTAGTATCGGCCATGGTGAAACTGTTCTATTGCCTCTAGTTAGAGATAATGGCGTCTGCTTCGTGTAGCAGCAATGAGGATTATCATAATTATGAGACAGATAGTGAGGATATACTGGAAGACTCTCCAGATGAATATGATTCAGACTATGATCCTGAAAAAGAAATAGGAGAGAGTGATAGTGACAGCAGTGTTGAAACCCTCTTGGCAAGTGAGGGGGAGCAGCCTAGTTATGACTGCCTCAGGGCCACCCTCACCAGGTGCAGAGTGTGTGGTGCTGAATTTATGATTAGTGCACAATTTATGATTATGTTTACGTTTTCTTTTATTAATAAAATGACAAAAATATGTTTAGAAAAAAGTACATAACACTGAGTTAGAAAGAAATATAATGTGTAGATCTGGCCGTGAGGCACGTGCGCACACGGGCAGGGGGCTGCGGTATAGGAGGGGAACGCTTTGTTTATATTGGGGAGTGGCTGCGGTAAGGAAGGGGTTAATAGAGTCTGGTGACTTGAAAATAGTAGAGACAGTAGATGAAGTCAAGATGGTGGCGAGCAATGCTATTAGTTTTCTCGCCTCTCTCGTGTCTGTGAATAATTTCCTGCTTCACTTTGAGAGTAAGAGACTTCCTGATCTTCATAGCAACACTAAGCGACATTGCAGGGTATTTTGGTGGTAAATTGAGTGAGGAAAGATGAGCTGCTGCTGATGCTGTTATTGTTTTGAACAGGGGCAGTGAGTGGTGTGCATGTTGTCCATGAGAGGCGCTGGTGTATTCAAAAGCCTGTTGGCTTGCGTGATACGGCAGTGCTTTCAAACTTGGAAAAAATTACCTGGGTAAAACTTCGTTAAAGCAAGTTTGGTGTTCGTTAAATGAACAGATGGTAGTAAAAGGAAACCTTCGTTGTAGCGAAATTTTGTTGTGTGAACCTTCGTTAAGTGGGAGTTGCCTGTACTTCATCTACAGTACCCTCCCGAGTTTAGCGCTTGCTTTCTTCTTAAGATATAGCGCCAAACTCGAGGATCGCTAAACTCGGGATATTGAAAACAATGTAAAAACGCTTATTCATTCTGGCCCGGGACGAAGCTGATTTTTTTTCCTCCCCACTTTACTCCCTTATTTCAAAATACCGATAAATTGGTGGGTGTATTCAGTTTCAGTGAAGAATGCTCTTGTTAAGACGAAAAAAACTGGGATACACACTTTATTGAAAAGAACAAAAAGAGAAAAGAAATAATAAGAACTCTAACAGCACATAATCTCACTCTGGGGCATGGTCCGCTAGCACAAAGCCTTCAAATTCGTTGCCCAAATCCACGGGGGCTACATTATCGTCGACCAGCAGCTCATCACCATCATCATCCTTCTCAGCAACAACAGCAGGTGGTGTGTCTTCTCGCTTGTCACGGTTACTGAAGTATCTTGTGATCAAGGCCTGTTGTCGTTTTTTCATTCGTGCTTCGTACATCTGTTTGTATTCATTTAATCCCTTTTGAACTGCGTGGATGCATGTCACACGTCGGTCAGAATTTGAATCAAAATTGCAAATGGCCTCCTTTAATTTTTCTGTAATTGCAAATATTTCTGTTAATTGGTAAACAGTTAGCTCATCTTCCTTTTCCTTTTCCTCTTCTTTTTCTTCTTCCTCGTGCTCCTCTTCAAGCATGTCTTCCGAACTAGGTTCGGCGACTCTCTCTCCAATAAGATTTTCTATGTCAGCAGCACTGACAATGTCATACCCACTGATGGGTAATGTTTTGGCCAGCTGAAGCAGTGAGCCCATAGCGGCCGCTACACTCTGTCTCTCCTGTGTTGTGCTGAGCTCACGGGCACCGCTACACGTTTCTGCCTCGATCCACAGGAAAACTCTCCTCCAACCGTGTTTCACTGTAGCAGCATTGACAAAGTTCCAGCATTCCACCATTAAGTCCACAGCTTTCTTGATATCAAAATTACGAAAGAAATTCTGTGCTGTCATAATTTCCTTGGGTCAAATAGTGTTCTGTTGTTACCATCAACTTGCTTGTAGGATGCGTGATGTGAGCAACTTGAATCACAGAGCTCCCTCGAGCGTCTTTCAGGAAACGTTTTATTTCCTCACGTTTCGCTCTTATTCCTCTAATAGTAGACTCACTAATGTTGAACAAGTTTCCAACGGCAACAGGTCCCATTCCAGTATCAAGCTTATCCAACACTTCGCCTTTTTCCTTCATGTTTAACCCTTAACTTCCGGGGATTAAAATATTTTTTCCTGTCTAATGACGGGGAAAAATGGTACACCTAAAAATTGTCAGAACACAGTTTGAATACTGATAATTATTTTCTCTGTGTTATTCTGAATACAATGATGTACTTTCCAGCTCGATATGACGTCTGAGAGTTTAGTTATTGCCTTATCAAAGTTTCCTCCTCCGGGAACGGTGTGACCAGTCAAGAGGAAACAGCCCGAGAGCGACGCTCTCTCTCTCTCTCTCTCTCTCTCTCTCTCTCTCTCTCTCTCTGTGAGAGAGAGAGAGAGAGAGAGAGAGAGAGAGAGAGAGAGAGAGAGAGAGAGAGAGAGAGAGAGAGAGAGAGAGAGAGAGAGGAGGAAGGAAGGACATATTATCACTGATTTCTGAGACACGTGTGTGTGTGTGTGTGTGTGTGTGTGTGTGTGTGTGTGTGTGTGTGTGTGTGTGTGTGTGTGTGTGTGTGTGTGTGTGTGTGTGTGTGTCATATATCACTGATTTCTGACTGATTTCTGAGACACGTGTGTGTGTGTGTGTGTGTGTGTGTGTGTGTGTGTGTGTGTGTGTGTGTGTGTGTGTGTGTAAGCATTCTCTCTCTCTCTCTCTCTCTCTCTCTCTCTCTCTCTCTCTCTCTCTCTGACAAGTGTTGATGTGTGTAGGCCCGTGTGTGACTCAGATGAGTTACCTCAAAGCTTTTCTCGAATGACTCATAAGAAGCGTGACGGCTATGAACGTCAGGAGTTCATTTCTTGTGATGTTTTTCCACTCTTTCTCGTGAGAGCTATGGGGCACATCATCATCATCTGCTGTTTCTTCATCATGAAAAGTGTTGCTCTCACTCACTATATGGTCCAAGAAAGCATCACTGAGAAACGCCATGAAATAGTCACAATTGTGTTGCACAGGAGGGAATTCAGCTGTTATGCCAGGAGACACAGATAAATCAGGCATAACTGGGAAAAATCATCATTGAATTCCCTCCATTGAAAGACAGGTCGGGGTCTCGCGCCACCTCTGCCACGCCCCCTTGATCGTCTCCCCAGAACGCGAGGAGCACGCGCATGCCTGCGTCTCCTAGAAACACTCTGTGTCCTTGACACATTATCTGGAGTCTGTTCTTCATCATTATTGCCTTCACTGTCACTTATACTGTGTAAGAGTCTCTGTCTCTCTGTCTGTTCTCCTGAGAAAGCAGGTGAATGATGCTCTACATCCGTGTCCTCACTACTAGTCTCTTCACTTTCCCCAGTTTCTTCTTCTATATATTCACTGTCACTTTCTTCTAGCTCAGAACCACTGCTAAGTAAAAGGGTTCTGCCTTGCTCCATGGTGATTTACAATCTGA
Source organism: Portunus trituberculatus (assembly GCF_017591435.1). Classification (NCBI taxonomy): domain Eukaryota; kingdom Metazoa; phylum Arthropoda; class Malacostraca; order Decapoda; family Portunidae; genus Portunus; species Portunus trituberculatus. Next base: position 5,054,900 of record NC_059304.1, on the reverse strand, counting down.
CCCGATCCTTCGCTGTTATCACTGACCTTTCTACCCAGCGTCACCGGAGTTGCCAAGTGTCGCCCATAAACGGGAAAACAGTTCAGTTACCTCTAAAATTAGGAGCTCTTGTGGAAACACTTGTGTGGTAAAAGATGCCAGATACTTCTACTCACCATCCGCCTCAAGAGAGCGCGAGACTTAAAATTACGCCGGAAAAATCTTGATTACTGGGACGAATCCCGTCACTTCGGACGTTCTGACGCAAACGTTTATATACGACCGCCGGAAGTTAAGGGTTAACAGTCTTTTCTTCTTACCCTGCCTCTCTGGCCTGCTTCCTTTTGCCGAAGTAGGTTTCTTGAGCCACATGCTGCAGTGCCTCCTTTATTTCCTGACATCACAATTAATTAGCTTGCATATAAGAACTATCAAGATGCTGGTGGAAGAGGGCTAAGGACGCGTGCACACGTGGTCAGCTCAGTCAGCCAACTGCAGGAGTCTTGGGGCAGCATACGTGACGCCACCCGGAAGTAAACGCGACCGATACTTGTCAAAGCAGCGCGAAACTCGGGGCGATACAGCGCCAAACTCGGGATGGTAAGAATTTAGGACTAAGCGCCAAACTCGAGGATCGCAAAACTCGGATAGCGCTAAACTCGGGAGGGTACTGTATATCTAACTTTTTTTATCAAACACATTAGGGTGCTGAACATTACATTTTTGGAAATAAAAAACACTTGCATGATGCAGCAGTCTAGTGGTACTTGTCCCTGTTCTTCCAAATTATTGATACTGTTGATCTAGGGACACCCATTTGCAGTGCAACAACACTGTGAACTATACCTGCCTCACACTTTCTTATAAGCTCAAGCTTATCTTTGAAAGGCAGGAAGTTGTGCTTCTTAGGGTTAGGGAACACCGGCTGGGGTGAGAGTGACGCAGATTAAGCGATGCACAGGCCACAAGGCTGCCACTCTAAATTTTCATTTCTCCCTACCACTCGCACGCATTTCCTCCTACTTTCACCTACCACTCGTGCACACTTTCCCATATTTTTACCTATGCCAATCCCAAAATTCCTTTTTGTACATGCATATATTATTGTGTGAAAATAAAAATATTGATACTGTTTGCAGTTTTATTCTTTTACTACAAAAGAAATAAAAAAAACTTTCTGGTATCGAAAAATTAACTTTTCTTCGGTATATTATCATATCAGACTGAACGATGTACGCAGGAATAAGCGATCGACTCTCATCTTAATGGAGCGCCTCGCCACATTGTACCATACATCCGTATGTTGCGTCATATATATATATATATATATATATATATATATATATATATATATATATATATATATATATATATATACAGGCAACCCCCGTTTAACGAAGGGGTTACGTTCCTAAAAACACTTCATTAAGCGAAACTTCGTTAAGCGAACCGATTATAACAAGTTTAACCCCTGATCTGAACTTCCATTGAGAGTAAGCAAAGTGAGAGTGCATCATAGTACAGTAAAAGGTTTAATGAAAGTAAAAATTATGAAGTTAAACATTTAGGTAGTTTAATTTAAGTCATTATAATGTACACTAATGTATGTATGTACGTAACTTTATAATGTTGATGATCTAAACTTTATGAAGGGAAGGAGAGTGAAACGGGAAATACACTAACCGGCAACCTGTGGAATGTAAACAAAGTGCGCATCGTGGTAATGCATACAAAACTTATGTACCACATTTCCACAAGGCTTTCCATTTTATCTATTGTAGAGTCACGAGTTCTGGTGGTTCTTTTAGCTTGCAAGGAAGATGAGGTCTCACTAGCCTTCTTAGTAGAGTCTCTTGACTTGAAAATAGTAGACAGTAGATGGAGTTAAGCCATGGTGGGAAGCAATGTTATTAGTTTTCTGGCCTTTCTCTTGTCTATGAATAATACCCAGCTTCACTTCGAGAGTAAGACACTTCCTGGTCTTCTTAGGAACGTTAGGCCACATTGCAGGGTGATTTGGTGGTAAGTTGAACTAAGGAAGATGAGCTGCTGGTGACGCTGTTATGTTTTGACTGGGCAGTGAGTGGTTCGTGTGATCTTGATCTTGATCTTGATGCTACAGGCGACACAGAATTTTTTCTGAGTCAGGCCTTTGTATCGGCAGAGCCTGTATTGTCCACGAGAGGCTTGATCTTGATCTTATTCTACAGGTGTCTCAGGATTTCTCCTGAGGCAGCCTTTAGTACCAGCAGCTCCTGATGTATTCAAAAGCCTGTCAGCTTGCATGATACAGTGGGGCTTTCAAATTTGGAAAAAATTACCTGGATAAAACTTCGTTAAAGCGAGTTTGGTGTTCGTTAAACGAGCAGATGGTAGTAAAATGAAACCTTCGTTATAGCGAAATTTCGTTGTGTGAACCTTCGTTAAACGGGGGTTGCCTGTATATATATATATATATATATATATATATATATATATATATATATATATATATATATATATATATATATATACAGTAAGGTCTCGGTTTACGTCAGAGTTACATTCCTGTAACATGACGTAAGTCGATTTTGTACGTACCTCGAGTTTCCGTACATTTCAAAGCATATTATCAAGTTTTCAACCAATCATTGTTTATGGTCATTCAGGTAAGTTAAAGGTTATATTGTTATATTATTTACAACTACGTAGGAATATGAAACACAAGTTTGTTTTTGTTGTTGATTAGGGCCATGAACGCGACGGACTGCAGGTTGCCAAGATGGGTGGACGCCTGAGGCCGCCAGGAGGGTGGGCAGGTTGAATGTTGTGACACCCAGGGGGGACAGCTGGGAGCGTAGTGCAGTGCGGTGGGAGTAGAAGCATGGGCAGCGGGACAGGAAATGCAATAGGAAAGGGCAATAGGGATCAGCAGACAGGCACAGACGGTGCAGGCAAAGGCTCCGGAGTTGTTATTGTTGTGATGGGTGTGCGAGCCCTCAAGGTTGTCAACCTCCCCATTGTCATGGTAACGGGCTTCCCATTTTCTTCCCTCCCTCACACACAGCTGCTGCCTCCCTTCTCATGTCTTTTAATTATGTCTTCTTTTTCTTGTAGCATAATGGTTTTCCTTTTCTTAGCATCACTGCTGTCACTAAGAAGTTTTCTCTTTGGTGCCATTGAGCAAGATACTAAGAACTTGAGTCAGTAAACGCAGAAGTAGGATAACACTTTTGCCAGGGGCGACGGTGTGGTGGAACTGAGGCAGGGTGTTATTGTATTCAAGCGTGAGGCGGGCGGTGTGGCGGGCAACCACCAACAATAACAATAAATCCCGCACTTTACGATTTATAAATTTTTAATTTTTTTAATCTTAAATTGCCTTATAGTGGACTGACGTAACTACGAGTTTGACGTAACTACGAGTTTGACGTAACTCGAGACCGACATAACCCAGGACTTTACTGTATATATATATATATATATATATATATGACGCAACATGTGGGAGTATGGTGCAATGTGGCGAGGCGCTCCATTAGGATGAGAGTCGATCTCTTATTCATATATATATATATATATATATATATATATATATATATATATATATATATATATATATATATATATATATAATCCATATTTCATAAATTGTAATGGGTGTCCAGACAAATATTTAGTGTTTGAAATAAAAAAATAAATAAATAAATAAAACATTCCCCTACATATTGTCAATGAACTCGTTTCCCTTGCAAATTGCTATTTTCCCCGTAGGCATCCCCTATCCCCTACATTAGGCTAAAATCACCTACTGTAGGGGATTTCCCCTATGAGTGGCAGCTTGGCACAGGGTAGCATCGGTTTACACTTATGCCTGGCAGGCTGGCAGTGAATTTTGTCTGGCAGCGGATTTGACCGAGTGGGTGGCGCATGAGATATGAATGTCGAATTGGTGAGTCAGTCAGTCGAACCTTGAGGATTGGGTATTAATTACATGAGTTCGAATTGTCGATAATTCGAAATGCGAAGTCAAATCACGAGGATCCCCTGTATTCCAAAATCTTTGATGGAAAATCTTGCATAAATAAAAGAATCCTGGCCATACATGAATAGCCAAATCCACTTCAAAATCTGAACTACTCGGCATGTCAACATTTTTCATAAAAATACAGGTTGAACCTCCTTAACCCCTTCGTTACCAACCCATCAACCTTATGTAAACAAGACGTTTCGCTGCCGAACCGACTGATCACGCACTCCTCCGCATCGTCCATGCGGTAGTCTTCAGCTTCTCACAAACACCCTGTTCACACTATATTATTTATTTTTATGTTTTCTATCAGAGAAACCCCACAACATGTCATTTGAGTAAAAAAAAAAATATGCAGCACATGTGTTGGTCCAGAGACACAGAGCAGCAATCACATCTTTCCCCATGAATAACTGAAAACAGTCTAGATCACTCATAGCACTAGCTTTATGATGTAGAATAATACTAGGATGTACATCAGGAAAATCAGTGTTACTTGTAGGTAGAGGGTTAGGTCTGGTGTCAGAGAATGGGTCTGAAAGAAGTGTGAAATCTGTTTGTCTACCAGCAGCTGTGGGGGGTGAGGCAGGAGGGCTGCATGACAGGCCACTGCTGGCGGACAACGTCTCAATACTCTCGCCGCTGCTAGCATCACTCTCTACATCACTGATAGCTTCAGGATCAAACAAAGTATCATCACCTTCCATTGAGACATCAGACCCCTCAAATTCCCTTTTTGTTCCACCATCATATTCATCTTCACTGTCAGTTGTAGAGATATCCATAATTGCGAAGTAAATCCGCGTGCTACCACAAAAAAACTTCAGGCAGCACTGAACAGAAGCTAGAGAATATCGCATTGCGGCACTCGACAAGCATGTGTTGCCATACGTAGGTCAGAAAATATGATGTATAAAAAAAATATAATATGATGATTGGTCTTCACAAATTACGTCACAGCACTGACAATAACTCATTGGTCAAAGTTTATGAAGTTTCAAACCGTCCCACGAATGGCTGCAGCCTTATGTTTGTAAACACAGACACTTGCCACCACGTGGGTAGAAATAACCCAAAAACCGAGGCCTTGAGAGCCCTCAATACACACAGCTTATAACCGTGGCATGTGCGTGTCACGGGGAGCACCCTCGGTTCCTGGCGCGTGAACTCAGCCGTGACACGCACATGTCACAAAACACACATCCGGTACTGAAGGGGTTAATCCGGTATTCTTTCATCCAGCAACACCTGTAATCCGGCAAAATTTTTGTTTGCCGGAAATTTTGAATTGGCCGGAGTAATTTGCCAGACCGAAGCTAGAACGCGGCGGCGCTGTACTGTGTTTTGGAGCCCGGGCATTCTGGGGCAAAATTGGATCAGTACAACGCTGCTGCTCATTGGAAGCACCCCCCACCAGGTGCATAAACATTTTTTTCTGTAAAATTTGCCCCTAAACATGGCTTCCAAGCGACCAGGAAGTGATAGTGTTGTGTGTGAACCAAAGAAAAAGTACAAACATATGACAATATCAGTGCAACAGAAAGTGGACCTATTGAGGAAGCTAGATAAAGGTGTTTCTGTGCAGAGCCTATGCCAACAGTACAACATTGGCTCGTCAACCGTCTATGATATAAAAAAAGCAGAAGAATCACCTTCTCAAGATTTACAGTGAGTGTGAGAGCAAGAAGAACATGGAGGTTCATAGAACACTTAAGGAGGGTAAAAGCAGTGATTTAGACAGTGCTCTCATACAGTGGTTTAAGCTTCAGTGCGCTGGTAATCTCTCTGTGTCCGGCGAGATGATAATGGCGCAGGCAAAAATTTTCCATGCTGAACTTAATTTACAACGTGTTTACTATATACTTCTGCATGTATATTTTCATGTACAACTATCATATATCAAAACAATGTTACAGCTACACTTGTATAATGCAGGGTAAGTATATAGAGGGTGTTTTTGGGACCACCTATAGTTCAGAATTTTCCATGGTCCAGCAAGTCTAAGGTCCGGTGGCTGCCGGATTTGAGAGGTTCAACCTGTAGAATTGAAATCTACTTTTTGCACTATCATCTCAACAGACAAAAAGTATAAATCATAGTAAATGAAGATCTGAAAATGTTCTGTAAAGTATTCATCATAAAAAAAGAGAGAAACAAAGTCAAACTCACAGAAGTGGTTGCCTGGTCCAGCATAATGATGTCCTTTATGAGCTGCTGTGAGTCCTGGATTGATGCCAATCTGCAATTTTAAAAAGATGTACTATGGTGACATTAAACAAGATACAATTGGCTTATTACATGAAGTAATATTACTGTTGTCTCTTTTCTTTCTCATATTTACATAATTTTCTGTAAGACACTAGGATGTAGCGTGATACCATGCTCAAACCATAATGATAACACTGAGAACAAGAATAGTAAGGGTTTGTATTACATCACAAAAAGACAATGACAGGAAACCCCAGTGAAATCAGATAAGTCAGATATTTGATGTTGGACACTTTCAGGATTTTTTTTTATCTCGAGTGCAACAGTAGGCACTTTGGATTGAGTAATTTTATAATACTTGGTTAATATACTGGCTAAAATACCACTCCTTCATCATCCAAATCATATAAGGAATTGTCAAAAGTGTTAGATATACAAAACACAGTTGTGTGCTGCAACTTCAAGACCAGCCTCAGAATCCCCCTCTGGGGAGAGGATCATGAATGTCCCCAGGTTGGACATTCAATCTTAGATCTAATTTTCAATCTGTAGAATTCCACCTTCTTCTTCTCACTGAAACACAGGTGTCTGAGGCAACTAACAGTAACCGCTTTTCTGTTCCCTCCTACTTTTGCTATCCTCATTTTCAGTCCAAAGCTGGATGCTGTTATTAAACTATAATTTCCACTTTTGGCTCCATTCTCAGATCTTGTCAATATCTCTCTGCAATTCCATAAGTCTTCATTGCTCCTTATTACACTCAAGAGTTTTGTATCATCTGCAAACAAATTTATGTAGCAACTCCACCCCTCTTATATATTGTTAATATAAATTTGGAATATTATTAGTGCCAGCACTGTACCCTGTGGTACATGACAAGTTACTGTGCTTCAACTTAATTGGGTGTTTCTTATCACCATTCTCATTTCTCATCCAGCTCAAGATATTTCCTTATATTCCTCCTACACATTCCATTTTCCATAAAAGTCTTATATGTGGTACCTCTGTCAAAAGCCTTTTTAATATCTAAATACACCATATCAACCCTTCCATCTTTCTTTTATACCTCATCTATTATTCATATAGAAACTTAGTATATTTGCAATACATGATTTCCTTTTCTAAACCAAAATTGGGAATGATTTATAATTTCATATTTCCAGATATTCCAGCCATTTTTCATTAATAACAATTTCACAGACCTTTCCCACAACACTTGTCAGTGACATTGGTCTACAATTTAGAGGTTCAGTCTTTTTCTCTCTTTTGTATACTAGGACTATAATATTAGATCTTTCCCATTCCCTTGGTACTTTCCCCTTCCCTTAAAGAGCTGTTGATCACATCTCAAATTGATTCCACCAGCTGTTCTCTCTTCATATATATATATATATATATATATATATATATATATATATATATATATATATATATATATATATATATATATATATATATATATATATATATATATATATATATATATATATATATATATATATATATATATATATATATATATATATATATATATATATATATATATATATATATATATATATATATATATATATATATATATATATATATATATATATATATATATATATATATATATATATATATATATATATATATATATATATATATATATATATATATATATATATATATATATATATATATATATATATATATATATATATATATATATATATATATATATATATATATATATATATATATATATATATATATATATATATATATATATATATATATATATATATATATATATATATATATATATATATATATATATATATATATATATATATATATATATATATATATATATATATATATATATATATATATATATATATATATATATATATATATATATATATATATATATATATATATATATATATATATATATATATATATATATATATATATATATATATATATATATATATATATATATATATATATATATATATATATATATATATATATATATATATATATATATATATATATATATATATATATATATATATATATATATATATATATATATATATATATATATATATATATATATATATATATATATATATATATATATATATATATATATATATATATATATATATATATATATATATATATATATATATATATATATATATATATATATATATATATATATATATATATATATATATATATATATATATATATATATATATATATATATATATATATATATATATATATATATATATATATATATATATATATATATATATATATATATATATATATATATATATATATATATATATATATATATATATATATATATATATATATATATATATATATATATATATATATATATATATATATATATATATATATATATATATATATATATATATATATATATATATATATATATATATATATATATATATATATATATATATGCCTTTCCTCCTCCTGTGGCCTCATTGCACAAGGCTTTCTTCTTCCTCTCACCCCTATTCTGTCCAACTCTCTAATGCAAGAGTTAGCCAGTAATCTCAATGACTCATACCTTTCTCTGGTAAACTCCGGAACTTCCTGGCTAAGTCTGTATTTCCAACTTCCTATGACTTGACTTCATTTAAGAGGGAGGTATCAAAGCATTTATCCTTGTCTTTTGGGTAACTCTTTCGGATCTGTAAGGAAACTGGTATCTGAGTGGGCCATTTTTCTTTTCCCTTGGCCAGTTTTCCATATTTATACAGTAACTCCTCGTTATACGGTAGTTCTTTATCCGGTAAATTCACAGTTACGATATTTGGAAATTAACCCACGATTCGATATACAGTAAGAAAAATTCACAAATACGGTATCCGCTCATATCATCCGAGAGGGCCCAGCACGGGGCAGCAGGGGTGATGACGTCATCCACGCCACACCTCCCTGCCAATCACAGTACTGACTTTAACTTGACCACCCTTGAGCCTGTTATCTCTTCCTCTCCTCCCCCTTTTTTTAATTGCATTACATATTACTTACATCCATTACTAATTAGATGAATAAATAGAATATTAAATGGTCTATTGTAAGCACAAATATATTCATAATAATTATGGCAAACATTAAAAGCCTACTACCAGCGGCGAACCATGCAGCAACTGATAAAGGGCACAGATGGGCCTGGCAAGCCCATTATCAGAGAATGGTGGAAGTTGTATAACATCAAGCACGCCTTAGATAACATCAAGTAAATTTCTGATCGCACTGATGTCGTCTTCAGTGAAGCCTTGGAAGTCATGCACGCATTCTGGCCATACTTTATTCCACGCCAAGTTCATGGTAGACGCCTTCAGGCGTCCCAAGATGACTTGATGTTATCTAAGGCGTGCTTGATGTTATACAACTTCCACCATTCTCTGATAATGGGCTTGCCAGGCCCATCTGTGCCCTTTATCAGTTGCTGCATGGTTCGCCGCTGGTAGTAGGCTTTTAATGTTTGCCATAATTATTATGAATATATTTGTGCTTACAATAGACCATTTAATATTCTATTTATTCATCTAATTAGTAATGGATGTAAGTAATATGTAATGCAATTAAAAAAAGGGGGAGGAGAGGGCTGGCTTCGATGATGTTGATGATGATAATGTTCAAGATCTTTTGGAAAGCCATGCTGAACCTCTCTCAAATGATGAACTTAAAGAGCAAGACAAGGCATCACAGGAGACAGAAAAAGATGGAGACAAGGAAGAAGAACCTGTGCGTGGCCTGGACATCAAAACTCTTAGAGAATGTCTTGGTGGTATCAAAAAAGCTCTGGAAACCCTGAAGGAACGTGACTCAAATCCTGCCAGAAGCTAAGTGGCTCATGACGTAGAGAAAAGTGTCAAGATTTATCAAGAAATCTATGATGAAAAAACAAGAAAAACCAAACAGTCCTCCATCTACTCGTTCTTCAAGCCAGTCAGACATGCTGTCCCTGTCACACCTGTCTACCCTGCTACAGCTGGCCTTTCCACATCCACTGCCGATGGTTGTACAGCTGGTCTCTTCCTCCATATCTTCTTTCTTCAAACCAGTGAAACGTGCCGACCCTGCTACAGCTGACCCTTCCAGATATGCTTCTGACAGTGCAAAAGACGACGTCTTATCCTCGTCTGCACACTCAGTGAAAGATGAGTAAGGGCTGAAATCCCTATTGTCCCTTAGCCTTGGGAGGGACATCATCTGATAGAATACATGACGAGTGAAGGGTAAATAAAAAAGTTTTTTTATTTCTTTTACACAGTACTTTACATTTATTTTTTTTTATGACTATTTTCATGTACAGTAAGCCCCCACATTTAGCGATCCTATTAGTCTGCTGAAACCATGGCTAAATTGGAATTTCGCCAAATTTGAATACTACTTTAAATAGGGCAAAATACCAATCAGTCTTTCATCCACCCAAAGTCCCCATTTCAAGTCCCCATTTACAGCTGCAACATCGCCACCTTCACGAGAATCAGCACCCCCCGAACCACTAGTGGAGGCCATGGTGATAGCGAAACTCGCTAAACAGCGAGGATGGGAGCACAAAAAATGAGTTCACACTCTGGATTAACACACACAATAGCTCAAGAGTCGAGCGGGAATGCCGGAGGCACTGTGGCGCTGACATCATGGCCAAACAGATATGCGATTGGCTCAGACCAAGCGGGAGGCGGGACAGTGTAGCGCGGTACATTCGCTAAATATGAGAGAAAATCGCTAAACTTGAGGGCTTGGCCTTTTTCCAGACAGTCGCTAAATAAGGGTTTCGCTAAGCTGGATTTCGCTAAATTCGGGGGCTTACTGTATTTTAATTTCTGTAGGGGTGACTTTTGACGTGCTGGAACGCATTCCCTATTATTACATGTTATAATGAGTTCGGTATATGGTAAGGTTTCCAGGAACGCATATGTACCGTATAATGAGGACTTACTGTATATATATATATATATATATATATATATATATATATATATATATATATATATATATATATATATACAGTCTTTCCTCATTTATCGTGGTTAATGGATACCAGAACCCCCCGCGAAAGGTGAAAAACCGCGAAGTAGGATTTCCCCCCTCTAGGAATTTTGGTATGTGTATGTGGGTACCAGAATGTTTAAAATATGTAAAAAGTATCTAGACTATACTTTACTTTTTTTTTTTTTTTTTTTTTTTTTTTTTTTTTTTTACGTAGGGAAGAGGGCCAGCCAAGGGCAAAAAAAAGAAAGTTAGAAAAAAACCCACTTGAGCGCTGGCTCTCCAAAGAGTAAAAAAAAGTGCCAAAACCGTCAGCCAGAATTAGGGGAGTAAATGCCTCGATACCTCCCTCTTAAAAGAAGACAAGTTGTAGGAATTTGGAAATACAGATGCAAGGAGGGAGTTCCAGAGTTTACCAGTGAAAGGGATGAATGATTGAGCATACTGGTTAACTCTTGCATTAGAGAGTTGGACAGAATAGGGATGAGAGGAAGAAGAAAGCCTTGTGCAGCGTGGCCGCAGGAGGAGGGGAGGCATGCAGTTAGCAAGATCAATAGAACAGTTACCATGAAAATAGCGATAAAATATAGAAAGGGATGCAACATTTCGGCAGTGAGAAAGAGACTGAAGACAGTTAGTCAGAGGAGGGGAGTTGATGAGACGAAGAGCTTTCGATTCCACCCTATCAAGCAAAGTTGTGTGACTGGAACCCCCCCAAACATGCGAAGAGTACTCCATACAGGGACGGATAAGGCCCTTATACAGAGTAAATCTATTTAATTATAAAACCTTACACAGTAAGTATACATTTACTCTCTCTCTCTCTCTCTCTCTCTCTCTCTCTCTCTCTCTCTCACATGATACGTAACACTCACCCTCTTCTGCCCTCTTTGATCATATGCAAAAGTTTCACTCTTTCACTGATGGTCATCATCTTCCTCTCCCCCTTGGGCTCACTAGAGGAAGCTTTCGCAGGAGCACAGGGCTTAGGCGGCATTGTAAGGGCTTAATGAATCACTACTTAAACAAAAAAAGTTGTCGCGAACACAACACTAAGATACAGTATGCGAGACAGTCTTCAGCATGGACGAGACTGGCAAGATACAACCAAGGCCCATGAAATAGAAGATCGATCTACAAGGCATTCAAAATGGGTCTAATATGCACATCCGTGGCGTCAGCGAGCTCACAAGTGGTCAGAGCGGGGATGTTGGTTCAGTTAGCAAGCTGCCTGGTAGGTGTTCATGTGCTTCTCTCTCTCCCATTCTCTCTCTGTTCCGCGCCAACATCGGTCACAATGCCGAGTTGTGCAGTGCGTGACTGTTTTAATTATCAGTAGTATATAATATGTAGTATGTAGTATGTGATAAATGAAAACCATCATTTTTTTTTCCTGGTATTTTTGCACCTTAAGACATTAGTAAATTTCTGATGTTTAGTTATTGAGAAGTAAATTTCTGATGTCTAGTTATTGAGAAGTCTCCATTCAGTTACTTGTGTAGATATAAATTGCCTCTGTTATATATGTAACGTAAAAATTAAATAATAATAATAATAATAATAATAATAATAATAATAATAATAATAATAATAATAATAACGAAGACAGCAACACTATATTAATATTAATAATAATAAGAGCAAAAGTTTAATAATAGTAATAATAATAATAATAATAATAATGATAATAACAATAATAATAATAATAATAATAATAATAATAATAATAATTAATAACAGGGAGTATTGAGATAATTAAATATGATAATGATACAATGGTCAAAGAGAGAGAGAGAGAGAGAGAGAGAGAGAGAGAGAGAGAGAGAGAGAGAGAGAGAGAGAGAGAGAGAGAGAGAGAGAGAGAGAGAGAGAGAGAGAGAGAGAGAGAGTCTTGCTGGCAAGCAGAGGGTGTGGGGCAGTAATAGGAGGCAGAGAAGCCTTCACAAAACTTGTCTCCTGTGCCAGGTAAGTATGATTTACTCAGCAGGCAGAGGGAGAGCGTGAGGTTTCCGTGCAAGAAAGACACGTCCTGGGAGGAAGCTCCCCTGTTGGTGAACCCGCAGATGTCACTAGCCCCAGCTCTTTTCCCCTTAGAGTTGTGCGTAGGTCAACCTTCTATTCTATGGGCCTTGGGTACAACAAGAGAAGATGTTGGGTGAGGCTGCATACGTAACGAACAATACATGTACAGTGTTTTACGTACATTGTCATCATTATTACACACCAACTTACTGAATTATTGTACATACAGCATTGATAAGTGATGCCACAGACCCCGTGATGTAGCGAAAAATCCGCAGAATGTATCTACGAGTATGTATAAAAACCGCGAAACAGTGGAGCCGCGAAAGTCGAACCGCGAAATAGTGCGGGAACACTATATATATATATATATATATATATATATATATATATATATATATATATATATATATATATATATATATATATATATATATATACATACAGTAATTGCCCACGTATCCGGATCACTGTTATCCGGAATTCGCTACTGTCCGGAGCTGCCCCCAAGCGTATTCAAACCTACTGCACGAGCGATCTCTCGATCCTGCTAGGCAGAAGTACTTACTTCCATGCCCTCCTGCATCACACATGAAATAGAAGGTCGACCTACGAGGCGTTCAAAATGTGTCTGATATGTACATCCGTGACGTCAGCAGGTTCACAAGTGGTCAGAGCGGGGACGTTGGTTAAGTTAGCAAGCTGCTGGGTAGATGTTCATGTGCTTCTCTCTCTCCCATTCTCTCTCTGTTCCGCGCCAACATCGGTCACAATGCCGAGTTGTGCAGTGCGTGACAGTTTTAATTATCAGTAGTATATAATATGTAGTATGTACTAGTATATGATAAATGAAAACCATTTTTTTTTTTCCTGGTAATTTTGCACCTTAGTCTATTACATTAGTAAATTTCTGATGTCTAGTTAGTGAGAGGTCCCCATTCAGTTACTTGTGTAGATATAAAATGCCTCAGTTATATACATGTAACGTAGAAATGAAATAATAATAATAATAATAATAACGAAAACAGCAACACTATATTAATATTAATAATAATAAGAGCAAAAGTTTAATAATAGTAATAATAATAATAATAATAATAATAATAATAATAATAATAATAATAATAATAATAATAACAATACTAATACTAATAATAATAATTAATAACAGCAAGAGTATTGATATCATTATATATGATGATGATACAATGGTCAGAGAGAGAGAGAGAGAGAGAGAGAGAGAGAGAGAGAGAGAGAGAGAGAGAGAGAGAGAGAGAGAGAGAGAGAGAGAGAGAGAGAGAGAGAGAGAGAGAGAGAGAGAGAGACCTGGCAGGTAGAGGGTGTGGGACAGTAAGGATGCAGAGAAGCCTTCACAAAACTTGTCTCCTGTACCAGGTAAGTATGATTTGCTCAGCGGGCAGAGGGAGAGCGTGAGGTTTCCATGCAAGAAAGACACGTCCCGGGAGGAAGCTCCCCTGTTGGTGAACCCGCTGACGTTACTAGCCTCAGCCCTTTTCCCCTTAGAGCTGTGTGTTGGTCGACCTTCTATTCTATGGGCCTTGGATACAACAAGGGAAGATGTTGGGTGCGGCTGCGATGATGCGCAGCCAATCAGCTCAAGGGATAAATCCACTCATGCTCTCATTGGTAGATCTTGCGCTGGGAACCAATCACGCGCCTTGTATGAGTGCCCGTGGGTATGTACAAAGCCTCTGAGTCAATTCATCTCTTTGTTTAGCATGCTGGGAAACCTTCTCTCTCACGCATCAACATGAAACGTGTTTTTCCACAATATGGCTGTATTTTCTTTTTTTATTACGAACCGCAAAGTAGCGGGGGAACACTGTATATGTAGGCTATACAAACAATACATGTACAGTACTTTACGTACATAGTAACGTACATTATCGTCGTTATTACACACCAAATTACTGAATTACTGTACGTACAGTATTTGTAAGAGCGTGGGCACGAAAGCAAGTTAAGTCATTGCGTACATAGACACAACATCCAGCTTTGGAATGAAAATGAGAATAGAGAAAGTAGGAGGGGACAGAGAAGGGACTACTGTCAGTTGCCTCAGATAGCTGTATTTCGGTGAGGAAAAGAAGATGAGGTTTAGTAGAGGAGAGATGGTGTTCTACAGATTGAAAATTAGATCTAAGACTGCGAATGTTGCAGAAGTTAATGTAGAGAAAGTTGAGGGAGGTGTCAAAGCATTTGGGGTCGTTATCAAGAAAGGTGTCCGACCTGGGGAGATTTTTGGTCCCCTCCCCAGACGGGGACTCCGAGGCTTTGATTGGAGTTCCCATTTTTCTTTTAAATTTTGATTTTCAAGTGAAGGGTGTATGTGTGGTAAGTGCATGTAATTTGTGTGAAGAAGGAGAGTTGTCTTTAGAGGGTAGGTTGTGACTGCCCCCCTTGAATTGTGAGACACAAAGGGATACGTTCAGCGAGATCACAACTAGCTTTAATGGAAGGTTCACAGCACCCCCTGAACTAGTGCTATTAGATCTCTCTGGGAGTAAGTTATTGTTTTGGTAGGTGTCTACTACCTCCTCCTCCTAAGAAGCCAGAGCCTGCTGGTTGTTTACATTTCTCTGTTTTATGAGTTTCTTCCAAGCTTTATCTTTTTCCCTTTTAGTTCTATACATCTGGTATATATACTTTTCTTTACTCTATAGATAGGTACGTATTTCTTCACTCCTTCGTTATATTTCTGTAGGAATATTTCATATTTCCCATGTATTGTTCTTCTGCTCATAATGTTCCTCCATTCATATCAGCAAAAATTTTCTTAACTTTAAAAAATCTGCTCTTGCATAATCTAATCTCTTTTTTTTTTGTAGTTTTCTCTGTATCTTATCCCCTCCTCTTCCTGCATTTCCAACATTAATGTTAAATGATTACTTCTTCCCACTGGACTAAGGTATTGTATGCTGGGAGGGGGCTCTGGTTTCTTTGTGAATACTAGGTCAAGCAACAATGGTTTTTCTTCCCCTCTGTACTGTGTTGATTCTCCCATTCACTGATGCAGTATATTCACCATAGTCAACTGTAACACCTCTTTGCTTCACGACCCAGCGTTACCCATTGCTTCCATCTCTCTCCAATTTACTCTTTCATAGTTAAAGTCTCCTACTAATACTATTTTTCCATCTCTTCCAATCATATTACCTAGGCACTTAATCACCTCTCTTTGCATATCCTTATGTTCTTCAGTTCCCCATGTATTTGTCTTAGGTGGCACATACATAACTATGATTTTCCTTTTTTCAATTCTTCTGTCTTGACTGTTATTCCCATTACTTCCACTTTGTCCTCTCTATATTTCACATCCTCCACACATATATTATCACGAACCATTATCAGAACACCTCCTCCCCCTTTTCCCTTCCTGTCTCTTCTCCAGCTATTATATCCTTTTTAAAGCTAACATGGATCTCCTCCATTAATTTTGTTTCTATTATGCACATTACATCCGGCCTTTTTTCTTTCATATAATCTCTAACCTCCAACATACTGGATAACAACTCACCTATATATCAGTATAAGTCACTCTTAATATCCTCTTCCATGACCTTTTTCTGAAGTCTTTTTCTTGAGTCTCATATCTAGAACCCTCCAATAGAAATGATTTTTCTCGATCTTTGTCCTTTTCTCGTTTTTTTTTTTTTTCTTGGCTTCATTTCTTAGCACTTTCTTCTTTTCCCTCTCTTCCAGGTTCATATCTCTCTTTACCCATATATCCTTAAATTCAGTATCATCAGCCAGGTCCCCTTTTCTTGTCACAATTTCCTCCACTGCACACACACACACACACACACACACACACACACACACACATATATATATATATATATATATATATATATATATATATATATATATATATATATATATATATATATATATATATATATATATATATATATATATATATATATATATATATATATATATATATATATATATATATATATATATATATATATATATATATATATATATATATATGCGATCTCATTCTCACTTTCATTGGTCTGTTTCCCCCTTCACTAAACCTTCCCAATCTAATCACTTCCTCCACTTCCTGGTCTAACTCCTGTATGCTGTCTTGGACCTGTTTGATAATAGTTTTGGCTAATTCTCTCTCTTCTCACTCTCTCATGAACTTATTTTGATTTTTTTTTTCCCTTCAGCCCAAAAATTAAGATACATTTCTTCTTACCCATTGTATCCCTCACTGGATATTCTTTCTCCATAATTGCTCGTATAAGAGCATCTTTTGTCTTTTCTTGTGTGTGTATTTACCTAGTTGTATTTACCTAGTTGTAGTTTTACAGGGCCTGGGCTTTATGCTTGTGTGGCCCCGTCTCCATATCTACACTTATCCAATCTTACTTTAAAAGTATGCACACTACTTCTTTATTCAAACTGTTCCACGTATCAATACATCTTTGCGGGAAACTATATTTTTTAACATCTCTCAGACATCTTCCCTTTCTTAGCTTTTTACTATGCGATCTTGTGCTTCGAATGTCATATTCTTCTCTCAGGATCAGTTTCTCATTATCCACTTGGTCCATTCCGTTGATCAATTTATAAACTTGTATCAGATCCCCTATCTCCCTTCTTTGTTCCAGGGTTGGTAGATCCATAGCCTTTAGTCTCTCCTCATATGTCATCCCTTCAAATTCTGGAACCATTCTTGTAGCCATTTTTTGTAGTCTCTCCAACTTCCTTATGTGTTTCTTTTTATGAGGGGTCCACACTACTCCTGCATATTCCAATCTGGGTCTTATTATAGTACTTATCAATTTCTTCATCATTTCTTTGTCCATGTAGTGAAATGCTACTCCAATATTCCTTAGCAAATTATATGTCTCTAAAAATTCTAACATTATGGCTTACTGGTTGATTGTTTTCTTCCATCATCACTCCTAAGTCCTTTTCCTTTTTTTACTTTCTCCAGTTCTACTCCATCTCCCATATTATAGATTCCCACGGGTCGTCTTTCACTCTTTCCCATTTCCATGACATGGCTTTTGTCCAAATTGAATTTCATTTCCCACTTTTTACTCCATTCCCAGATCTTAAATTATTTAGGTCTTCTTGCAGTATTTCACAATCCTCTTTTTGCTTTATAACTCTGCACAGTTTTGTATCATCTGCAAACATGTGTGTGTGTGTGTGTGTGTGTGTGTGTGTGTGTGTGTGTGTGTGTGTGTGTGTGTGTGTGTGTGTGTGTGTGTGTGTGTGTGTGTGTGTGTGCGCGCGCCACATACCATACTGGACAGCATATTGGATGCACCCTTTTTCCAAAAAATTTTGCTAAAAAAATTGCCCTAATGTGCAAAGCTGAGACCTCCTGGTAATCTTCTCCCTGACCCTCAATAACCTAGCTCATGATCCGTGCCTCTACCTACCCTAACTGCATGCATCATTATTTTATAGCTGGTATTGTTATTATTATTAGTATTATAACTTTAAAAATTCATTATCACAAATAATTCAAGCAATCTAGCCTGTAAGGCTGCAATGCATATTTATAAATATCAGCTGATCAGAACCCTGACTTGATGCCATCTAATGGTGAGGAGTAACAGCAAGTTCATGAACATAAAGTTGATAGTGAAAAAAAAGAAAACACAAAAAGGTTGACTGTGAGGAAAGGAGAATATAAATAAACTAGCAACAACACAAGTGAAAAAACATCATAGGGCAGGGCCGTTGCAAAGGCTTTCCCCCAGTTCTACATCCAATCTGATCTGATCATAATAAAGTACATCAACACCCTCACTGTTATAGCAGCAGCAGGAAAAAGATCGAGCTACACATCCTCCTACAAACTACAAGTGGTATATTATACCATGGAGCATGGCAATGGAGCAACAGCAAAAGCTTTTGGGTTGCCACCTACAGAAAAATTATGTGTCTGGCGACAGTAAGAAGACGAACTGAAGAGTACAAGGAAAGTTAAACATAACCTTAGCTGTCCAGCCTCACATTGGCCAGCACTTGAGGATGACATTGCTTTTGCTGCAATGTTTTATGCTTGTGTAATGCTGGATTGTTTTCAATAGTATATGGTTAAATACACTAAAACTTTTTTCCTGAATTTGACCTACTGAAATAGGGGTGCATCTTATATGCCAGTGTGTTTTATATGCCATCAAATACAATAAGTAATACCTATTTATATAATGCAATACACTGACCATTTCAACTGTTAGTGGTAACAGGCATGCAAAATGTGGGGTAAAAGAAAAAAAACTCAAGTAACTCATATTAGGTTTCCTTCAAATTAGTCTGACTTATCCATGGGTTACTGCACAAAGGTTGAGAGCAAGGGGCTGGAAGATTTTATATAGAAGCTTTTTAATAAATTATGTGGGTATTAAAACATACAAATTGCTGCTATACCCCCAGGTAGATTGTGAAAAACAACTAAATATAATATAGAAGATACTGACCAACAAAGCTTGTCATGATGCTCCATCTACCAATATCATAATTATTACTAAAGAAAATGGCATATGCTAATCATCTACTTACAATAAGAATATCAAGATTTGGCCCCAAGTGGTCCGGCAGTGTCTTCATCGCAACATCTTTTTCATCCATTCCATTAAATCTATCAGGCTTTTTCTTTTGCTTGGATGGGGAAGGTAAAGGTGCTCCATCTGTGTCATTATCAGGTGCAGACCTCTTGATCTTTTCCAAAGTGTTTTTTGTAGATATGATCCTGAATATTTATGCTGAATTAGCATACACACACACACACACACACACACACACACACACACACACACACACACACACACACACACACACACACACACACACACACACACACACACACACACATATATATATATATATATATATATATATATATATATATATATATATATATATATATATATATATATATATATATATATATATATATATATATTACACATAAACTGAACAATAAAAATAATTTAAATAAAAAATAAAGCTGTAAATTTACTTTAATTAACTACAACATTTATATTCTATGAGACTACTTATACTTCCAGAAATTTAGATTAATAAAATGCTAATAGTAATAATAGCCAATACACTTCAAAGACAATAACAACTTATAGAAACTGTACTTACTCTCCTTCTTCCAGCTTCACTTTAGGTTTCCGAATCCGTTTCGTGGGCTTGACAGGCTCAGTGTTTTCTTGGAGGGAAGTTCTGCTCACATTATCTATACAAGGGTTCTCTATATTCCAGCTGGTGCTACCATTAGCAGTATCATAGTTCTGGTTTAGTATATTTATACCAAGTTGATCTCCCATAGTCACAGAGGTGAAATAGGGACTAGTGTGAAGAGTTATGTCATCCATTTGCTCTGGTTGAAGGTAATATTCTCTTTTGATGCTGATCTTTTGAAACAGTTGAGCTTCTTGACTCTCACCATCTTGCCAATCATACTTTTCCTGTTTTATGCTGTTCAATGAAAAGTAAAATGATAAATATATCAATTTATCCAACATGAGTAATAGTAGTATTTTTTTTAAATCACTGAAATTTCAGTGGACAATAATAAAAAAAAAAAAAAAAACTTCAAAGTCATGATATTCCATACATGCCAGCTCAAAACAGTATTGCATCTAACAAATCCATGTTCAAGTTCCAGATCACAAGTGGTTGTCTTCACAAACAAACTTTGCAAAAGATTCACAAGAGTCATACACAAAAGTTATGCAAAATTCATTCTTGTTCTGTTACCTGCTGTGAAGCTAGCACATACACTCACTCCCAATCAAGGTTGCTAATTATAAGATAAATAATTTTTTTTTTAATGCATTAAAAAAAATCCTACCAGCACTAATTGCCCAAGAAGTGTTTGTAGTTCAATAATTTACTCACTTGTCTAACATTGTACTAGAGTTATGGAAGCCGTTCTGGTTGTGTTGGTCTTGAGGCACCTGAAGGGGTGTGAGAGTAGTAAGGCAGCCTGCAGGCTGCAGAGGTGTCAAGGAAGTAAGGCCATCACTAGAGCTTGTGCCATCTCTGTAAGTTAACAAAGTTTTACTGCCCTTCATTACATTACTCAGACAAAAATCAAAGCAACCAATGTTTCACCAATTTCTCAAATATAAAACAAGCAATTGATTTCAAGTGTCCATATGAAATGTGAGCTGTGCAAGAAAGGAAAGTGGTGGGTTCTCTGAAGCATAAGAACAAAGAAAGGATTGTGAGTATGAAGGTAAAACTGGGTCTGTTTGATACAATTACTGTATCAAAAAGAAAGCAATATAAGTAAGCAACTGCATGATTAACAACAAATAAGGTGACAAAATTCTAAGACGGTGTCAGCATCTATAAGCCATGCACCTAGTTTGATCCTGTTGCATGGGAGAGAGAAACACTGATAACATTTGACCTGCAACTCAAAGACAGATGGTTTTAGATTACATATGATAGTTGAATAATAAAAAGATTTTAAAAATTTTGTGCATGCATTCCCAAGTAGACTTCTGCAAGTTACTGTTACATATCTTTCTATATCATCCAATAATGGCTATTTAACCATTTATTACTGGTGATGAAATGATATCTACTGTTGCCATGTGTCAAGGAATAAAGACATCTAAAAAAAAATAGAATTACAGAAGTTAGAGAAAAAAAAACTGCACTGGTGGGCCATGATGGCCACACTATTTGCAGAACTTAGTGAGATTTGGGCTATGAAAGAAAGTTGTTTATCACATATCTGAATATCTTAAAGCACATTACATATTTGTCTAACTGTTTCATGGGTGGTTTTACTCCTCAGCACATCACAATCACAGATGCTATTTTATCACCAGTAAAAAGAGAGTTTAATAGCCATTGGTAGGTGATATGAAAAAATTTGCATAGTAACTTGCTAAAGTCAACTTAGGAATACATGAACAAAAGCATCTTATCATCCCTCAAATAATACATCTGCACTAAAACTGTTAATAATGTAAGTGTGCCCAAGGCCACAGTCTATCTAAGGTTGCAGGTCAGACATTATCAGTGCTCTGCTCTCCTATCTAACTGGATCAAATTAGTTGAATGACATGTGGATGCTGAGAACTGAGAATTTTGGTCTTTTTTTTTTTCTATGGCTGGAGGTGAAGAAAAAAAAACAAGGTGTTAGAGATTATAACATATACGGATAGAATGTAAGAACATGAACAAAAAGAGGCTCTTTTGTTGCAGCAATCCCTCTGGAGGAAGTTCTTAAGAACAGGTATCACATGAACATATAAACAAAACTTAAGGTATAATATAATACTACAATACTATTACTAGGATTAATAACATAAAATGACTGAATATATAGGAGAATAATAATAATAACTTCCTAATGGTATTCATAACAAACTGAATGTTAAAAGATTCATTATCATAAAAAGACTATTGACTACTGTTTAACTAAATAAAATGGAACACTAGATACCAAATAAGTACTTACACACTATAGTATGATTCACTACTACCACTCTCAGGCAGAGTGTATGGAGTGCCTTCCTCTTGCTCCATCCACCATCTCAAACCCTGGAAAAAAAAAATTTTCATTCTTATATTTTCACCAATCTGTCTACATATCTAAATTAATCTTTTATATATATATATATATATATATATATATATATATATATATATATATATATATATATATATATATATATATATATATATGACATCTTGGAAGTCGTAGTGTCAATTTGAAATATTACCATAGGTTCTTCACTTGGAGATTCTAGTGTCAATTTTAAATGTTACCATAGGCTCTTCACTTCAGCTATCACGACCTCAGCTATCTATTACTACGGAATAACCAGTCATGATAGCTGAAGTGAAGAGCCTATGGTAACATTTCAAATTGACACTAGGATCTCAAGTGAAGAACCTATGGTAATATTTCAAATTGACACTACGACTTCCAAGATGTCCTTTTTTGTCACTTTTTGCCTATTTTTATACCATATATTAGTATAAAAATGAAGAAATAATACAGTACATCCTCAAGTTCTGTCCAATGTGGGGCTGGGCAACAAAGGTTGTTTCCTTGAGCTCTTTACTTGGTCTTCTTGCTGTCGCAAGACATGTACAATTTTTTTAAGCAGGTGGCCCAAAAGCCCTTGCTGCTGATCTATTGCCATGCTTCTTGGCATAATCTACTACTTGTAGTTTGTAGCTCGATCCTTTTCCTTCTGCTGCCATAACAGTGAGGAAGTTGATATGTTTTGTTGTGATCATGAATTTGTGATTACTCCTCACCACCAAATGGAACAAGTCAGGGTTTCTATCAGCTGATATCTATAAATATGCATCATAGTCTCACAGGTTAAATTGGTTTTATCTTTACGATAATTAATTTTGAAAGTATAAATATTGATAATGATAATAATACAGTAAGATGGCTACACAGAATCTTTAATATAGCTTGGTGTGAAGGCAGAGTGCCGGACGAGTAGGAAAAAGCAATTATCTGTAAAATTTTTAAAAAAGGAGACCGGACAGATTGCAAGAACTATAGAGGAATATCCCTGTTGTCACATGCTGAAAAAATATATGAAAGTGTTAGGAAAGAGACTAAGATCAATGGTTGAGAAGCTGGAAGAAGAACAGTATGGTTTCAGGCCTGAAAGAGGAACAACGGGTGCAGTATTTATGCTGAAGATGATAATGGAGAAGAAAGAACTGCGAATGGGACCAAAATGTATATCTTGCTTTTGTTGACCTGGAGAAAGCATTCGACAGGCTACCAAGGAGGAAGATATGGGAATCGTTGGAAGATCCAACATATATGATTGACCCAACACTAACGAGAGCCATAAAAAGCCATTATAAAAATTATATCAGTGCCGTACAAACACAGGTACAGGAAGATAATTGGTTTGAGGTAACTGCACACGTGAGACAGGGTGGTGTGATATTGCCATTGCTGTTTTTGTTGTGTATGGACAGATATATGAAGAGAATCAGACTTGGGGATGAGGCGATCACATTGGCTTATGCCGATGATATTGCACTGATCTCTAAATCACCCAACGCACTGCAGGAGGCTTTAAATATATGGAATGAAGAACTAAAAACATCAGGAATGAAAAAATTAATGCAGATAAGACTGAGGTAATGATGGTAGCAAGAGATAAGACAAATGTTTTCTTTTACTACCATCTGCTCCTATAATGAACATCAAACTCGCTTTAACAAAATTTTATCCAGGTATTTTTTTCCAAGTTTGAAAGCCCCGCCGTATCACATAAGCTGACAGGCTTTTGAATACACCAGCACCTCTCGTGGACAAAATGCGCACCACTTGCTCCCCTACCCTTCCCCGCTCTTAGTTCAAAACAATAACAGTGTCCAACATCAGCTCGTTTTCCCTCACTCAATATGCCACCAAAACGCCCTGCAACCAGCCCTGCAATGTCACCTAGCATTGCTAAGACGACCAGGAAGTCTCTTACTCCTGAATTAAAGATGGATATTATTCACAGACACATAAGAACATAAGAAAGGAGGGAAGCTGCAAGAGGCTGCCAGGCCTATACGAGGCAGTCCCAGTGTGCTTAATCTAGCTAATTCCATCTATCTTCCCATCCATGAATTTATCTAACCTTCTTTTAAAGCTCCCTAATGACTCAGCCCTGACTACATGCCCACTGAGAATGTTCCACTCATCAACCACTCTGTTTGAAAACCAGTTCCTTCCCATTTCCTTCCTAAACCTGAATTTTTTAAGCTTAAACCCATTATTTCTGGTTCTGTCCCCACTACTGATCCTAAGAACTACATTCATGTCCCCTTTGTTAAAACCCTTATACCACTTAAATACTTCTATCAAGTCTCCTCTTAACCTACGTTTCTCTAAGGAATGCAGACTAAGTTTTTTCAGTCTCTCTTCATAGGGTATATCCTTCATTCCCTGTATCCTTTTAGTCATCCTCCTTTGCACTGACTCCAATAGAGCTATATCTTTCCTGTAATGTGGGGAACAGAATTGTATCGCATAGTCAAGATGTGGCCTGACCAGAGCCAAGTATAATTTTAGTATTACTTCAGGACTCCTGCTTTTAACTTCTAAAAATAAATCACAATACTCTATTTGCTTTATTTCTGACCTCTATACATTGCTTCCTTATACCGAGATCAGAGCTAACTATGACTCCTAAATCTTTCTTGTACTTGGAACTTCCTAGTGCCATGTTATCTATTGTGTACCTATTGTTTGGATTATCTCTACCCACGCTCAGCACCCTGCACTTGTTAACCCCTTCCTTACTGCAGCCACCCCCCGATATAAACAAAGCGTTCCCCTCCTATACCGCAGCCCCCTGCCCGTGTGCGCACGTGCCTCACGGCCAGATCTACACATTATATTTCTTTCTAACTCAGTGTTATGTACTTTTTTCTAAACATATTTTTGTCATTCTATTAATAAAAGAAAATGTAAACATAATCATAAATTGTGCACTAATCATAAATTCAGCACCACACACTCTGCACCTGGTGAGGGTGGCCCTGAGGCAGTCATAACTAGGCTGCTCCCCCTCACTTGCCGAGAGGGTTTCAACACTGCTGTCACTATCACTCTCTCCTATTTCTTTTCAGGATCATAGTCTGAATCATATTCATCTGGAGAGTCTTCCAGTATATCCTCACTATCTGTCTCATAATTATGATAATCCTCATCGCTGCTACGAAGCAGACGCCATTATCTCTAACTAGAGGCAATAGAACAGTTTCACCACGGCCGATACTAGAGAACTGATGTTCTTGGGGGGACTGTGGGAATAATATATGTCAAAGAATAGTGATTGGCTTTATAGTTTATGCATGAAAAATTAACTCCCGATATTGATTGGCTAGTGGGGGGGATGGTTTTGTTACGCTGGGGTGGCTAAAAATAACGCCTCCAGTGTTTGTTTGTTTATAGTGAACCACGTGGAGCATGAAAAAGGCAAAATCCGCACTCAGGCCACGGTTATACACGGAAATGTATTGGTGTGGTACGCACGTACCACGGCGGCATCTAGCAGTACCACGAGGTCGCTTTTGCGCGTGGTACGCACGTACCACAAAACAGTCTTGCGGTATGGAAGGGGTTAACCCCATCGTTACCGACCCGTCAACCTTATGTAAACAAGACGTTTCGCTGCCGAACCGACTGCCCACGCACTCCTCCACATTGTCCGTGCATGACAGGCCACTGCTTGCGGACAACGTCTCAATACTCTCATCACCACTGCTAGCATCACTCTCTACATCACTGATAGCTTCAGGATCAAACAAAGTATCATCACCTTCCATTGAGTCATCAGACCCCTCAAATTCACTTATTGTCCCACCATCATATTCATCTTCACTGTCAGTTGTAGAGATATCCATAATTGCGAAGTAAATCCGCGCGTGCTACCACAAAAAAACTTCAGGCAGCACTGAACAGAAGCTAGAGAATGTCCATTGCGGCACTCGACAAGCATGTGTTGCCATACGTAGGTCAGAAAATATGATGTATAAAAAAAATATAATATGATGATTGGTCTTCACAAATTACGTCACAGCATTGATAATAACTCATTGGTCAAAGTTTATGACGTTTCAAACCGTCCCACGAATGGCTGGAGCCTTATGTTTGTAAACACAGACACTTGCCACCATGTGGGTAGAAATAACCCAGAAACCGAGGCCTTGAGAGCCCTCAATACACACAGTTTATAACCGTGACATGTGCGTGTCACGGGGAGCACGCTCAGTTCCTGGCGCGTGAACTCAGCCATGACATACACGTCACAAAACACATCCGGTACTGATGGGGTTAATAGCTATCTATCTGTCCATTCTTTCATCCTATCCAAGTCAGCCTGCAAAGCCTTGGCATTCAAATCGGACCTAATTAATCTACCTATCTTTGTGTCGTCCGCAAATTTACTGATATCACTATTAATTCCACTATCCAAGTCGTTGATATATATTAGAAATAATAATGGCCCTAAAACTGAGCCCTGTGGCACCCCACTAACTACTTCTCCTCACTCGGAATTCAAACCATTAATTACTACCCTTTGTCACCTGTCGTCTAACCACACTTTAATCCAGCCTAATATTCTACCCTCTATACCATGTGCTTTAACCTTTTTAAGACCCTCTGGTGAGGTACTTTGTCAAAGGCTTTACTGAAATCTAAGTATAGAATGTCATAATTATCACCTTTATCTGCCGCCTCATAAACCTTACTATAAAAGCTCAACAAGTTGGTAAGACACGACTTCCCCTTCGTAAATCCATGTTGTGTGTGATTTATCAAGCCGTGTTTGTCTAGGTGTTCCCTAATGTTTTTCGCTATTATTGATTCCATTAATTTACCCACAACTGAAGTTAAGCTGACAGGCCTGTAATTAGACGTTAGGGTTTTATCTCCTTCTTAAATATGGGAACCACATTAGCTTCTCTCCACATTATCGGTACCTCACCTGACTCCAGTGACATCCTAAAAAGTGCCGCTAAAGGCTCGCTTACGACGTCCTTGCATTCCTTTAGAACCCTTGGATATACTTCATCAGGTCCTGGTGACTTGAATTTCTTTAGTTTATCTATCTCCTGTTCTACCATCGCCTTAGTTATAAGGATATCTGTCAACTTTTCACTATCCTCTGCCCTAAATACCTCATCGCTATCTGGGATTTCCTGTGTGTTCTCTTGGGTGAAGACAGTTAAAAAATACTCGTTCATAATTCTACTAATCTCTTCCGCAGAACTAGCCATTTCACCATTTGTTGTCCTTACGGGACCTATTTCTTCTCTGCTTTTCGTCTTATATAATTGAAAAAATCCCTTAGGGTTCGTCTTTGCTTGGCTGGCTACCCTCAACTCATATTCACTTTTAGCTTTCCTCGTTAACCTCTTAACTGTTCTTACTAATTCATAGTATAGTGGCCTTAAAGCTTCATCTCCTGCCTTTAGCCTCTTATATATATTCCTTTTTTGCCCTATGCATCGCTTTAATCTGTCTGTCATCCACTTAGGATCGTTGCTTCGTGATTCTATTGTTTTATATGGAATGTTGGCTATCTGACCGTCATGTATTTTATGTAGGAACTCGGTATAGCTCTCACTAATCCTCAGCTGACCGGGATACCTCCCAGCTTGCCCCTCCGCCTCACTCTCTCTCCGCCCCATCCTGACTTCACACCTCCCCACTCTTCCCTGGTTCTCCCTTCCTTCTACCTGACTAGATCTGCCTTGCCCCTGCCAAGCCATTTGTAAATACTCCTTTAATCCATCGAAATTAGCCTTTCTGAAGTCAGGTACTCTTCTTCTGTTTTGTTTTCTTAAAGTTTCATGCCACTTCAATGTATACCTTACTTCTTTGTGATCGCTGTTACCTAAATGGCCTCCAACCTCCACCTGTGTAACTGCCTCCTCCCTGTTTGTCAGAATTAAATCTAGAATATTATTTCCCTGCGTGGGTTCTAAAATGATTTGCTTTGAAAAATTTTCCTGTATGACCTTAATGAACTCATCTGCTTCCCTGTTACCCACCATCAAGCTCCAATCAACATTCCTATAGTTAAAATCCCCTACCACACATACCTTACTGTACCTGGCTGCTCTATTTATTTCCTCCCATAGGGAAGAGTTTATTTGGTCTGAAGCATTTGGTGGCCTGTACACTAAACCCATTACTACTGATTGAGACCCATCCTTAATATCTACCCATAGAGACTCTGTTTTGCTGTCTGTCTTAATTCTGCTGTTTATGCAACATTGCAGTGTGTCCTTGACATACAAGGCCACTCCTCCCCCTCTTCTATTTTCCCTGTCCTTATGGAAAAGTGTATAACCATCAATTTTCACCTCCTGATCTAACACCTTCCCTGACATATCTAACCAGGTTTCTGTTAAAGCAATTATATCAAAATTTTCAACACAAGCTGCACCTCTCAGCAAATCTATCTTACTCAAATACTCCTACAGTTTGTGTAATACACTTTTAAACTATTCTTTGCATTTACTAAGCTGGTTACTTTTCTAGATTTGACTATTCCTTCCTGCCTATGGGTCACTGATACCCCTTTCCTTTCCTGTCCCCCGAAAAAAGCGCTGGAGTGCATTTAACTCGCCTTCAAGTGTTCCAGCCAAAACTCAAACACCTTGGCGTGATAAATGCACTCCATCCCTGACATACAAGGTGTCCTTGCTGTAAAAGAGGTCCCAGTTATCGATAAACGCCCATCCATTGCTCCTGCAGTGATCTGCAAGTCTGCAATTTAATGCAATAGCCCTGGACAGCCATTCACCTCCCAGTCCCCTCCTTGGTAACACACCGCATACCACAGGGATTGCATCCTTATTTCTAATTTTAGCCAAAGCCTCCTTAAATCTCCTTAACAGCTCCTCACTCCTTACCTTGCAAATGTCATTTCCCCCCACACTGAGGAAAACAATAGGTTTGGTCCCGTCCGCCAAACACGTGCCTAGTTGATCACTCATCCTCTCAATTCCGGCCACAGGGAGGCACACTCTCCTCCTCCTTCTCTCCTTATCACAAAACGCAGCGTCCAAATGCCTCACCTGACTGTCACCGATAAGCAGTACCTTACCTGCGGGTAGGGACCCTCTACCCTCCTCACCTCCTCGCTTCCCGCCTCCTCTTTCTCCTCCTCCACTCCCTCCAACACAGCGAAGGAATTTTCCGTTTACACTCGCTGTGTAGCCCTGATGACTTTTCTCCTCTTTGCATCTGTTGACACCACTCGCCACTCCTCCTGGCTCTTCGTCTCATTACTTGGTAATGAGACTGCAGGAACCACCACTTCCTCAGTAGCTGAGTTCACTCAGTAGAACTCGGCCTGCAGGTCAGAGATTCGGCCTCGAAACTCCTCCCACACCTCCGAGATCCTTCGATGGAACTCAGCCTCCACCTCTGAGACCTTCATAACGAAGGCCTCCAGAATAGGAGAACTAACACAACCAGCCAAAACCGTAGGGAAAGCAGGGAACGCTATCACTACGTAAAGAAGCCAGCAGATTACACACCACTAACGGAGACTCGTCGCCACTATCAGAGACACGTCTGACAGCTAGGAAGGTTGACCTGAGACACGAGAGAGGTGAGAAAACTAATAGCATTGATCACAACCATGGCTTGACTCCATCTACTGTCTCTACTATTTTCAAGTCTGCAGACTCTATTAAGAAGGCTGGTGAGACCATATCTTCCTTGCAAGCTAAAAGAACCACCTGAACTCATGACTCTGCAATGGATAAAATGGAAAGCCTTGTGGAAATGTGGCACATAAGTTTTGTATGCGGTACAATGATGCGCCCTTTGTTTACATTCCACCAGTTGCCAGCTAGTGTCTTTCCTGCTCCACTCTCCTTCCCTTCATAAATTCAAGATCATCAACATCATAAAGTTACTTACATACAAACATTAGTGTACATTATAATGACTTAGTCTTAAATTAAACTGCTTAAATGTTTAACTTCATAATTTTTACTTTCATTAAAGCTTTCACTGTACTATGATGCAGTCTCACTTTATTTACTCTCAATGGAAGTTCAAGTCAGGGGTCAAACTTGTTATAATTGGTTCGCTTAACAAAAATTCATGCAACGAACGTTTCTTTAGGAACGTAACCAGTTCGTTAAGCGAGAGTTGCCTGTACAGGCAACCCCCACTTAATGAAGGTTCACACAACGAAATTTCGCTACAACAAAGATTTCCTTTTACTACCATCTGCTCGTTTAACGAACACCAAACTCATTTTAACGAAATTTTATCCAGGTAATTTTTTCTAAATTTGAAAGCCCCGCTGTATCACGCAAGCCGACAGGCTTTTGAATACACCAGCGCCTCTCATGGACAAAGCGCACACCACTCACTCCCCCTAGTTCAAAACCATAACAGCGTCAGCAGCAGCTCGTCTTCCCTTGCTCAACATGCCATCAAAACGCCCTGCAATGTCACCTTGCGTTGCTACGATGACCAGGATGTCTCTTACTCTCGAAGTGAAGCTGGATATTATTCCCAAACTCCTTCCCTTCATAAATCTAAGACCATCAACATTATAAAGTTACGTACATACATACATTAGTGTACATTATAATGACTTAAATTAAACTGCGTAAATGTTTAACTTCATAATTTCTACTTTCATTAAACCTTTCACCGTACTATGATGCACTCTCGCTTTGTTTACTCTCAAATGGAAGTTCAAGTCAGGGGTTAAACTTGTTATAATCACTTTGCTTAACGAAGTTTTGCTAACGAAGGTTTTTTTTAGGAATGTAACCACTTCGTTAAGCGGGGGTTGCCTGTATATTATTCTTTTGGGAAGTATGCTGTCTTGCAAAAAAAATTCAAATTATGCCTAGTGATCAACTCCTTATTACATACTAAGGATAAAGCAGCACAAATTACTCACATCTCGTTCTATTTCCCTCACTTGTTCTACACTGCTCACTTCACTGTCATTGGGACAAGGTGTTCCTTGCATCTCATGGCAGTCAGAGGCATAGTTGTCAAGCGTGTCAGAGTTTTGCTGAAGTTCATACAGGCAAGAAATATTAGAAAATGGAAACATTAAACAAATTATAATATTCATTTTATCATTCTACTTTAGAATTGGATCATGGAAATGAAACTGTTAATTGCAGATATATATATATATATATGTGAATTATGTTCTTTGTTACACTTAAGACTGGGAATATATTGTACTGATGATCTGCATGTGAAATATAAGAAAAACTGGTATAAATTACTTTTCAACAGTATTTGTTCATGGTACAAGCTACAGATTCTTGAGTTTTAAATTCAAATAAGAGAGAGAGAGAGAGAGAGAGAGAGAGAGAGAGAGAGAGAGAGAGAGAGAGAGAGAGAGAGAGAGAGAGAGAGAGAGAGAGAGCATAAAAGAAATCAGGAAACCTACTTCAAAACCATCAGGGAGAGATTCACTTTCTTTCCCAGTTTCATAATCTTGCTCTGACATCTTTGTGTCTTCTTCATCATGCAGTTCTGGCTCAATCTTTGGCTCAGGCTCAGGCACTGGGTCTGGTTCTGGTGGAATCACCGTATTGACATCAACCCACTCTTTGTCCTGCAGCACCTCTAGACCCAGCTCTCCACGGTCATCTTCTGACACGTCCTCAGGAGCAACGGGCTTAGATGACATCGAGGCCTGTGCACAAAAATTAACATGAAGCCTTTCTTAATGAGTAATCTTAGAAGTATGACGATAGTATAGTGCTTGCGATTGTTTTCTCTGCATTGTATTCATATAACTTTTTCTAAATGATATACCAAAATCTTAACAGACTTCTTCCACATACAAGAGCTTTTCTTCTTAAGTAACTTTAGACATGATAAAATATTATAATGATTAAAGTTGAAGTTATATATTTCTTTGTAATCATTTCTAGTGTTACTTATGAGGTAAAGTGGTTATCACAGTGGACTGATTCTGAATATATAACACATAGCGAGCTTTACTCCCCATTACCTTAAGTTTGTTGGGTAGATGTCCCTGTAGGTGCAGATACAGATCCTCAGGAAAAGGACAAATACGAAGTAGGTGTGCAATCCAGCATGCTTTACACCGATTCTTTGAGTTATCACCAAGTACATGGCAACTACAAAAGAAAGAAAGGAATTATCATTTGTCTTTATAAATATCACAATTGATAATATATTAAGAGCATCTATTTAACAGTTACATACCAATAAGACTTCCACATAAGGCACCTCATTTGAGGTTCAAGATAACTAAAAGATAGAAAAGCAATCTCACTAACAATTTACCTAATGATATGGGATATATACTCATCACCTCAAAACCTTCATGAACTTGAAATTCATGTTAATTAAGTAATAATTAGAATTAAACAACACAGCATATATGGGATACACAACACACCTGCCACTGTCCTTGTCCCTGCACCGTAAAATACATGGTTTTCTCTTAAATTTCTGGTAATAGTGCCGGCAAGCCTCACAAGCTAGCACAACCCCTCCAATGCGAGTCACTCCCCGGTGGATGGAATAGTAACGAGTCTCTTTGCAAATTCCACAGTACACCTTGACCCGCTTCTCGGCAGTCTTCCCCTCCTCTGTTTCTATGTCAGTAAGAGAAAAGAACAGTCTCTGTATAAATCTGGGACTTCATACTTTGAAAATGAATTATGTAGCAATACACTATGAAAACTGGAATCAAACCCAGCATTGTATACTTACTCAAAAGCTTGTGATATGCTGGCATTAGGATAGCAGGTATCCTTAAATTTGGCTCTGTAGACACCATTTTTTCTTCTATTTTTGGTCGTCCTAGAAATAAAAAAATTTATAAGAAATCATGCTTCCACACAAAAGAATCACATGTAACAAAGAAAGAACATTTGTTTCTAAATTAATTTCATGAAATTTCAAACTAACCCAAAAATTACAAGTAGAAGAATAGCTGACCCAGGTAGTGGTCACATTCAACAAAATGTTTCAGAAAAAAAAAAAAAAAGGGATAACAATAACAACACAAAAGAAAACATACATATTATATCCCCGATTCATCTTAGAAAACTCACAATGTAAAGCAATTCATTAGTCTGTATATTAATTCATATTTCAGTCATACAAATAATGGACTTAGATATATCACTACATAGAATAACTGTACAGGAAATTAATATACTACTTTATAATTTTCAGGTTATTCAAAATTATTAGAATATCATTTCTCAGTCACTGCATTCAGAACTGCCCCAAGAGAAGTCTTGCACCTTTATAAGTCATGCACACTTTCAAGTTATGTCTAAAAAAAATTATACTTAACCTTCTTATCCAAAAAGTGTCAATGCAATTGCACATAAATATTCTGAGAACAAGTCATATGGTCACAAGAATGTTCGGTAACCTTTCAGAGAGGATTATAAGTACAGTTGGACCTCCGAAATCCAGAATTCTGTAATCCAATAAATACTATAATCCTGAATAATTTCAATTTGTAGGAATAATACAAATTTCCCCCTGGAATAGCATTAAATTTGCCAGAATGCCACTATGACACAGCAGTGCACGTTTTTTTTTTTTTTTTATGTAGGGAAGAGGGCCAACCAAGGGCAAAAAAATAGAAATTAAAAAAGAAAAAAAAAAGGCCCACTTCAGTGCTGGATCTCTAACAAAGAGGAAAAGAGTCAGCCAGAATTAGGGAGCAAATGCCTCAATATCTCCCTCTTAAAAGAAGACAAGTTGTAGGAAGTCAGAAATACAGATGCAGGGAGGGAGTTCCAGAGTTTACCAGTGAAAGGTATGAATGACTGAAAGTACCAGTTAACTCTTGCATTAGAAAGTTAGACAGAATAGGGATGAGGGGAAGAAGAAAGCCTTGTGCACTGAGGCCACAGGAGGAGGGGAGGCATGCAGTTAGCAAGATCAGTAGAACAGTTAGCATGAAAATAGCAATAAAAGATAGAAAGAGATGCAACAAATCGGCGGTGAGAAAGAGGCTGAAGACAGTTAGTCAAAGGAGGGGAGTTGATGAGACGGAAAATTTTTTATTCCACACTATCTAGTACAACTGTGTGACAGGAACCTGCCCAAACATGCGAAGAGTACTCCATACAGGGGCAGATAAGGCCCTTGTACAGAGTTAGCAGTTGGAGGGGCAAGAAAAACTAGCGGAGATGCCTCAGAACACCTAACTTTATAGAAACTGTCTTAGCAAGAGATGAGATGTGAAGTTTCCAATTAAGATTATGAGTAAAGGGCGGATAAAGGATATTCAGCATGGAAGAGGTAGACAGTTGAGTGTCATTGAAGAAGAGGGGATAGTTTCTGGAAGGTTGTGTCAAGTTAATAGATGGAGGAATTGAGTTTTTGAGGCATTAAAAACTACTAGATTTTCTCTACCCCAATCGGAAATCTTAGAAAGATCAGATGTCAGGCATTCTGTGGCCTCCCTACGTGACTTCCTGAAGGGTTTATCGTCTCTGAAAGGACGTGGAAAGATGTAGAGTAGTATCATCACCATAGGAGTGGATAGGGCAAGAAGTTTAGTTAAGAAGGTCATTAATGAATAATAGAAAGAGAGTGGGTGATAGGATAGAACCCTGAGGAACTCCACTATAAATAGATTTAGAACAATGACTGTCTACCACAGCAGCAATATAACAGTCGGAAAGGAAACTTGAGATTAAGTTGCAGAGAGAAGGATAGAAACTGTAGGAGGGTAGTTTGGAAGCAGCAGCAGCAGCAACAAAAAAAAAAAAAAAAAAAGTACTAGTAGTAGTAGTAGTAATAGTAGTGGTAGTAGTAGAATAGTTTCCAAATTTTTTATGTTAATGGTACCCTCTTACAATGTCAAAAGGAATCCAGTTAAACTGAGACTCAGTTTATCTCAATCACTAACTTTAAATTAATCAGGAGACAAAACTTTTCTACCTGAATGTTACCAAAGTGTCGGTTGATTTTTTTGACGCTGGAATTTCAAAACACTATTTGTGACAAAAATGCATGTATTTTAGCATATACATCTCCCCTTAACCCCTTCAGTACTGGAACACATTTCTACCTTGAGTTTTGGGTATAATGAGACAATTTTGTTGGCATTAGGAAAGGTTTACAGAGGTCAAAAGATTAATGGCCACAGTCTTCATTATTTTAATCCCTAGATGAGTTTCTGAAGCTGTATAAAATCATCAAATAGTAACCAGATGAATAGAAAAATGTGTTATGGTACTGAAGAGGTTAAACGAAAACTACAACTATTGATTATTGAAAGAGTGATAGAAAATGATGCATGTCAAATATATCATCAATAAAAGATTAACAGATAACTATCTCCCATCACATTAATAACTACTATAATTTACTGAAAATAAATCTGCCACACACTACCAAAATATGGAAATGAAGATCTGGAGCCACAAGCGTAAGCCTCTTCCAGGAGGTCAACAGTAAGAAACTATAAGAAATCTTTTCACTCTCTATTATATGTTTGTATCAGTTTCGGAAAACATTTTTCTCACTTTTAGAACATCAGTTTTGCTCATGTGGACTAAATAAAGAGCTTTTTCTCTAAATATTTACAGCTAGTTTTTGGTGTGTGCCCCCTTTCACAAAAATAAATAAATGAATAAATAAACAAATAAATGTAAATTCAAGCAGTCTTCCTTAACAGACAAAGAATTATATGATTTAAGATGAACTAAAAAATTACAATCTTAATTTTTCTTCCATTATATAACTGTAATAATACAAGGAAAATAATACAAGTCCTCATAAATCAGAGGATCTCCCCCTTGCCAAAACTCTTACTCCCTCAGAGATAATAAACCATTCATTTTCTACACATGAAGCCAAAGGATATAAACTGTACTGTATCTACATCTTTTCAACCAAGTCTACATCTTACCCAACAGGAAATGTTGGTGGTTTCTTGTTCTGCCTCAACATTCGCTTTTAGCTACCAGAAATATCAAAATTTTACCATTCCAGGCTGCTATAAAACACCCTCGTTGGTGCAAAGACTTCAAGTAAACGAGGATAAAATATACAAAACCCAGCTTTAATAACCCTGCTTAGGTAAACGACCCTCACACGACCCTTGTTCTGTATTATCGGATCGAAAGTTTGTGGTGCATTTCGCCCTTCCAATACACTACAGGAAGAACAAGAACATCTGTGCAGTACGTACGTTCACGAAGCATGCGGGATGAGGCCTTTACTGGCGTAAAAGCACTATAAAAACACTAAAATCAGGAGACACATCAGATGGAGGACGTCCCAGTCGCTTGTAAACAAACATCCTCCGCCGCTCGGCGTTCGTGTTCGTTCCCATGCACATACAACCTCGAGAAAATTCATAAGTACCCATTACTGGGAATCTATTACTTATAAGAACATGTTTATACATTCATAGGTGTCTGTATATAAAAAGAAGTCCAAAAAGGGGAACAAATTTTTATTAGAGATACTATTTGAAAGAAAAGCCATTTACTACAAGTACACGTAAAAGATTATGGCAGTGTAGTGTCTATTGGTTTTCTGGCTACTGATGTAAATGTAACAATATTTTTTTCCGTGTAAATACCAATAAGAACACCTTTGTTTGCTTTCCACATGCATAACAGTATTCATATATCGCTCTTTTTTCAAAATATATCAATTATCTATTCCTTCTGTTTCCTCCCTCAGTACTTTCTCATCTGTGATCTATCCCAGGCCCAATATCAAGCAAAGACATCAGTACAGTCTGGCGCGTGGGATCTCTATTGCTCCACATTGATTGCCGATGTTGATGATCGAGTCGTCAACTTTTAACCTTTGTAAAGCAGCACATATATGTGCCATGGCTCTTTTAATTATGTTCGTTTCGATAACTAAACAACCTCAATTTCCCAAACATATGTGGTTCCACATTTCGACAGTAAATCTATTCTTGTTATATTGTCGATGATGTATCAATCAATCAATTTCGACAGTAAATCTATTCTTGTTATATTGTCGATGATCTCATAATGAGTTGCTTCATACTTTATATTTTCAAATAAGGTCTGCCACCTTTTCGTTCAATCCATCCACGTCTTCCTCTTACATCCTATTTGTTAATTTATTTTCGAAGCCCTCTAGTTTACCATCTTTATCTTCACCTTTTCTTCCTTAGCTTCCCTCTCACTTTATTCGTACCCGCTCTCCACGGTTTCGTTTCGCAACTCCTTTATACTCGTCTTTTCACAATCCATTACCTTTCGCCTCTTCCACCACTGTTTATAGCTTCCCTCTTTTCCAACTTAAACGATTGCAGCAGCAGCGCCGTAGTAGTAGTAGTAGTAGTAGTAGAACTCCTTTCTCGTCTTTTCACAATCTATTCATCGTTCGTCAGACTCCTATCTATACACATATGTTTCCTCTTCCTTCACTGCTTCTAGCTCCCCTTTTTTTCCAACTATATATATATATATATATATATATATATATATATATATATATATATATATATATATATATATATATATGTCTGCACTGTACCTGCCTAGGTATATAGTCATTGCCAATGTCCATACATGATCTTATATGGACACATGCATATGATCATTGCTATACATGCAATACTGTATATATGTAAAAAGCCTAGGTACTACCATATACTCGTTTTCATTATTGTCTAACTTGTGATTTCAGCAACAGACGAACAAAATTACCTTCTGTGACTATACTTTGGATAGAGTCAATCGTATCAATTTGTTATTGTTATTTCAGCGAGTGAGCTTTTCATTTCATCGGAATTCTTTGCCGTTAAGCAGAGAGAGAGAGAGAGAGAGAGAGAGAGAGAGAGAGAGAGAGAGAGAAAATGTTGCATGGCATTCTACAATCTTTTATTGCACAGGATGATGTTCTGATTATCACTCTACATCTTTACTCTCTCTCTCTCTCTCTCACACACACAGACTGACAGTTCAGGTACTGAATGTCAGTGAAAGAGATTTTCTTATACATTATATATATATATATATATATATATATATATATATATATATATATATATATATATATATATATATATATATATATATATATATATATATATATATATATATATATATATATATATATATATATATATATATATATATATATATATATATATATATATATATATATATATATACATATTGTCTTGAAATAAATTCTTGAGTGCTGCTATTACAGGAAGCCATGTGCTGTCAGCACAAACATACCAAGTTTATATCCTATAGACAATGTTCAATACTATATAATTTTTTTTTTTTTTATCCTTTGGGCAAGATGCCACCAAACAGGATTTGTGCAACATAGAGAATACAAGATAGTCTCATATTATCTTCAACACTGCTGTATATTCTGAATGAACACTGAAAAGATTAATGTTGTCCAATCATATATTGTTTTTATTTATCTAATCTATTCCTCATTACTGTTTACCTAGAAATTATCACATGCTATCCATGGTTCCTAACAGTTAAACACACCATGTTTTTTACAATATGTATCAACACTGCACGAGGTATTAGTAATTCAATTCATACTGAAATGTGTTAGTACTTTTGATGAATACATGTATCTGAGCGGAATAGTAATGCCCCACTGATGGACCACAAAATACTTACAGCTGTTTGGAAGATTTGGACATGATATCTAAACTGATAATTTATATAAATGGTAAAAAAATAACTATATTTATTAATTGGCTATACTTTATTAATTTTGGCATACCTGAGGGTTAAGAAACAAGTCCTGTTAAGGGAAATGGCAGAGAACTCAGTCTGTAGTTAATTGCAATGCTCATGCAAACATTTTTTCCCTGCAGGAAGAAATTAACATATGTATCAGTGTAGCATTATGTCACAGGGGGATAACAAGATGACCCAGCATACAAAGGGTAGGTATACAATTTATGAAGGTGTAGTATATAAGTGCCAAACTGCCAGGAACTGCTGAGATTAGCTTACATATTTGGTATCCTAAATGTCTAATATCTATCTCTTCCTCTGCCTCTGCCTCTACCCCCTCTATACCCTCCCCGATTGTCATAGCCTCCTCCTCCTCCTCCTCTGTAGCCCCCACCTCCTCCTTGATACCCCCTTCCACCACCACCATAACTTCCTCCTCCACCATATCCACCGCTACCACCTCCATAACCACCACCACCACCCCCCCCATAACCACCACCACCACCACCACCATAGCCGCCACCACCACCACCACCACCACCATAACTGCCTCCACCTCCATAACCACCACCACCACCGTAACCACCACTGCCTCCACCCCCTCCATAGCCACCTCCACCTCCACCACCATAGCCACCTCCACCGCCTCCCTGGTTCCATCCTCCCTGCACACGGTCACCACCACCAGAGAACCCACCACCACCACCACCACCACCACGGCCACCACCACGACCACCTCCACCACCTGTTGGATAAGAGCAATTCGTTAGCCTTGATTAACAATGAACAAACTGGCTAATAAAACTTTGAATACAGAAAACTTCAAAACATATTAAATCATACACCAATACCTTTTTAAATGCCTTCTTACTTTATGAAACTAAATGAATCATTTACTTTGAGTTATAAATGACATTATCAACTATTTGTTACATTTAAGTTCCTGTATCTATGAAGTTCATCCTATGTACTTGCCTCCTGAGCGTTGAGTCCATGAGGGCATTTCAGGGGGTGGTGGTTCCAGTTCATTGGCACGGCCTCCTCGATCAGGCACCTTTCCAATAATGATCTGCAAAAAATATTTCAACATACTCTGTAACAGTATGTTACTAACAAATAAGATGTTAATCCCTCCTATGAACAAGTGAAATATATGGCAATATTGCTGCAATGTGAAGAGTGAAACTTATGTCTTCTCTTTTACAATAAAAATCTGCCCACAATGAACTATCCATTCTCTCAATAGATACTGTTCACTTTCCTATCCACTTCAATCTATGCCCACCTTGTTGAGGGCACTCTTGGTCTGCTTCCGTACACTGGCATTGCTCGTCTTCTCCAGCACTGCCAGATCTTCCCGAGCTGCTAACATATCCCCAACACTCACTGATGGCTCCTCAGTCATCTGATCCCGGCGAGTCCTGAAGGCCTTCGTCAGATCATCTTCTCGACTCTTAGCTTTATCAGACCACTGCAAAAAATATATGCTGCCTCAATTACACATACCTTGGGTGAAGTTTCACATAAATTTCTTATTCATTAAAAATCATCAAATGTTAATAAAACTATTCTGAGTCTATGACAAGAAAAATCATTGAAAACTTGAGCTAAATAGTAATCAATTGACACTATTTACATACCTGGAATGACTGCACTGTTACATCTAGACGTTTGATCATCATCTGGCGACGCATGCGATACTCATTGTGCATCTCACTCTGCATCTGTCCCAGCTGGGCCCACTGCTTGTCTGATAGCTCTCCAGTGAAGAGAGGCTTGCCAATCAGAGCTGGTGGGGCCTTGCTCTTTACATCACGTACCTAAGAACAAAACATTTCTTACATAATCCCTGACTATCTTGCATGTTCCTCTCTGCTCATGGCATTAATACAGTAAACCCTATCTAAGTTGGATTAATTGAAGGGAATCCCAAGCCAAGATATATAAAAAGTAGATATAATCTTAGAAGTCATTTTAAAAATTAGCAAACAAAGCAAATCAAGCAGAAACACCAG
This sequence comes from Portunus trituberculatus, assembly GCF_017591435.1. Classification (NCBI taxonomy): domain Eukaryota; kingdom Metazoa; phylum Arthropoda; class Malacostraca; order Decapoda; family Portunidae; genus Portunus; species Portunus trituberculatus. Next base: position 5,013,386 of record NC_059304.1, on the reverse strand, counting down.
TTGTACATGACACAGCAGAACAAAGGTCTTATAAAGAGTGGACAGTGTTTTCAGTACAAATACTAATATAAACACCTGTATCCATGGACTGTATATGGGAAAAAATCAATATTTCATATTTGTATTATGTATTCAATATTCAAATATGTACTGTCTATCTTTTCTGGTGTGCATCTTGAAAATAATTTTCTTTGGCATCAGGAGCACTAACTACATTAAAGCTTCCTCACCCTTGTCTATTTCAACAGCACCATACACCCAACTGTAGCTTCTTCTGTCCTTGCACACTGGAATCTTGCTTCTCAAACTTAATCTATTCCTGAACACAATTTGAAACCTGACATATTTGAAAAAAAAATTTGTTTTCCTTGCAGGATCCAATGTAAAATGGATTAATCCATTCCCCAGTACCAGTCCATCCTGTTTTAGGGGCTTATGCCAGATGCTCCTGTAGTCAAGATGGCTGCTCCACATTATCTTCAGCTCAGAAGTTATTCACCCAAAAAAGACATTAAATTAACTTAATGACACAGAATTTATCCTCAGATATTATTCAGACCATACAGGTATTCTCTTTGTCACTGAACTAATGAGGGAAACCTTACAGAGTGACACATAAGAGTAGTCCACTTACTGCCATAACATTTAGACTTACTGTTGAGAAAAACTACTGGAAAAAATGTAGTTGTGTAGTAGTTACAGCATTGTGGGTCAAGAGACCCAAAAATGGCTCAGTATTATTCCTGAGAGCCAAAAATGGATATACATCAAGGCTCTTCAATGGCAACACATCTAACTTATTTCAAAGATTGAATTACTGTCTTACCCACCGTCTCTCTCCTACAAATACATAAAAACGAAAGAAATATTCATAGAAACTACAAATTAGTAATAAAAAGCAGCTTTTACTTGCTCTTTTAGTATTTGAAATAAAGTAACTGCTTGTGAATATAATCATGGTACAGCAACTGAAGCAATCAAAATTTTATTTGAAAACCAATTTGTTAAAAAAGATAGGGATTTTAGAACAAAAGTTCCACTGTAATTATGTTAAAAATTAAAGGTAATTTCAATCAGTGGTTATTTTCTCCTAATCAATAATTTGAATAACTCAAAATAGCACAAGATGTGATGATTTACAACAGAATAGTGCATTAGATATCCATCTTAAGTCTGTGTGAGTGTCTAACTTCTCTAATATTTTGAAGAGCAATTTGAGATATCCAGTACCTACCCAACTTACCCTAAATATGTACGACACTTACCTAATGGCATGAAAGTGTCTGACTAATCTGATATGAGATATTTGGTTCTGACTTACAAGTTTAGTATACAAAAATTTATATTCACAACCCCATTCAATACAAGAAAACATACTTCACCTTTATATCATGATCCAAAAATTAATTCCACTTCATCTAGTCAAAGAAATATTTATTAGGTGCTTCCTGAGCAACTACCTCACCTTCTGCTCCACCTTGTTAAACAATTGTTGTGGGGTGATGTTGGCTGGAGGTTTGGGAAAGCCAAGGGTGACCAGCATGGCCTTAAGGTCCTTAGCCTGTTCACTCTCACGCTGCAAAGCAAAATGTGCTGCTCAGCTATGTGTCACACTTGACACACATGTAAATTTCATAGATATTTCATTTTCAATTAATGGTACTTTTGAGTTGATCAGTAAATGTTGAAAACTTTATTCAGATTGTTTGTAGGGGAGGCCTAAACCTCTTTAAGCCTGCTCTAGAATAACAAATGTTAATCTGACAGTAATCAATAGTATTGAAGTATATAGTGCTAAACCTTTACCGATTGGGTTATGTTCGTGAAAATGTAATCATAAAGCAAATGATCATGTAGCAAACCTAAGATTGAAGAGGATATAATGACAGACTATGATGCTACAAGTGATCCTTCTTACAAAATAACGAAGAAATATAATAAATAAAACAAATAAGTCATAAATTATAATAAAAATATTATGCTAATAAAAAATAAATAAAAGGAAATAAACTCAAAGATGTTAATAAAAATAAAGAAAAGAAAATAAACTCACAATGTATAATTGGATACATACAAACATACCCAAAGAAATAATGTCATACTTGTGTGTGGAGTGAGTGTGCACTCTAACGATCATAAAAATGAAGTATAACCCATCGTATAGTAGGTAAGGCTAGTAAGGGAAAAAAGATTGTAAAAGTGAAATATTGTATAACAGTGAATTGTATAGTGGGGAGAACCTGTACTTAGTAAATAAATATGATTCACAAACAATACAGATACCTGAAGCAGAGCATCAAAAGTAATAAGGTATTGTATGAGAGATTGCATACATGCATACACCAAGGCTATCACTCTCAAAAAGAGTAAACAAGACATTCACACCCATTCACAGTATTCTCTTAGCCCCTAAGCCCTCGAAAGAGAAGAGAAAGTACTCGTTCCCTCACTTTTTGGAGAACAGCATTTACAGTGAACAGATATTACTAATAAAAAATACATAGAAAAATATACTAAAGATTTCAATAACATGTCTCTCAGCTTTAGCAGGCAGGAGATCCTACCATTTCTACAGTCATGGCTGAGTCAGGTTTGGCTGACGAGATCATGCGAGCAGCCATCAACTCCCCTAACAGGAAGTCTAATAGGAGGAGCCTGTCCTGAGTGGTTGACAAACGTTGGCTCACTGCTCCTTCAATCAGCTGGGAGTGGGGACACCCTGAAAAGTGAAGTAAGACAATTAAAAAACTCCATATAAAAAAAACATCTGATCAAGTGGCAAACACTGAACCCACTTATGGCTAATATAACACCGTTATGGTTTTGAATCCACACTGTACTATGATTGCCTATTATATATCCTGCATAGTACAAGCCACAATTCATCAAACATGTCCTTTTTAAAAAATGCATTATAGTAAACCCCAGATAAACTGGACATAAATAAGCCCAATACTAAATAAGTCATACATATTCAAGCTTTTTCTTTTTTCATGTTCTATTCCAAGTGCACTGGCAGGCATTTCTTCACAATTAATTGAGTAATTTTAAGCCATTTGGCATATGCACTGGCTAAAATACCATTTCATCATCCACTTCATTTAAGGAATTGTCTGAGCCATTGGAGTGGCAAAACGGGTGTGTGTGCCACAACCTTGGGTGCAGTGACAACATCAAAGTATACACAACTGAGTTATTAAGCATGTAGTAGTGTCTTGGCTTTCTTTTGTTCTGTAGCCCTTATTGTTGCCTTTGCAATTCTACCAGATTTTCTAAAGGCAAGGCTGTGTGTCTGAGATGTTGAAGATGCTGTCAGTGGCAGACAAAATGGTTGTTATGCAAGGCTATGAGAGATGTACCATGCCATGCCATGAGTGTGTATGTCTGTGTATGGTGCATGTGTATGCATGAGTGCTTCATGTATGTAGAACCTATTTACAAAATGCATTACACAGACCATTTCAATTGCTAGTGGTATCAGGTGTGCAAAATGTGAAAAATAAAAAGACCCAGAGTGACTCAGATTTTTAGATAACTGGATTGGCCTTTTCCCCAACTGGTCTGATTTATGCAGTGGTTAATGTACTATCAAACTTGGTTCATAATACGTAACTAATAGGAATATAAAAAGAGGACAATATGTAGAGACACTGTCCTTGTTCCATTATGAACATAATTTTGAATCAATAAAAAAAATGAATAAATAAAAAAAAAAATAAATAAAAAAAAAAGTCACCAGTTAAAGTAACTAATAAAAGAGAGTAATGTACTCATGTGTGTAAAAAAAATCTCACTATACTACATAAATTTTATAATCTAAATGTTCAAATACAAAAGAAAAGAACTAAAGTAAAGGAAAAGAATTAAGGAGTTCCATGACTGTCAATGATGCAATTATAAAATTCCATCATATACAAAGTCCAAAGAACCCACCCAGCTCCTTGAGGAAGGATGACACCTCCATGAGGAATGAGGAGTGTTCATCTGCAGCAGAAGTGGCATTCACCATTTCTTCAAGATTTGCTAAAACCCGTAGCTCCCCTGTGACCCAGGCAACAAGGCCAGTGTAGCCAGGGCATTTTGCACCCCCATCCTGTCCATCTACTGCTTTTCGTAGCCCAGCCTCCTCACTCAGTTCCCCACTGTACCTGTCAGGGTTAAAGGAGGACAATGGTTTACATTCAACTATTATTACTTAAATCTTTATGACAGCCTTCACACAAAGCCAATCCATGTTTCTGTAAACATTTACAACAAGCCCTTCCTTTACCAAATATGGCTGTTTGTCTTCTCAAACTTTTTATGAAATGCAAAATTTGGTCTATTTCAGTTTCCTTGACCAGTTAAACCAAAGCAAACTTAATACAATATAACCTAAACTTACACCTAACCTAACTCTGTTTCAGGCATAATGTGTTACTTTTCAGAAGCATCAAGATGAGTCAATAATCCCCAGCCCATGAAATAAACTTCATAAATGCGTCAAGTAGGTATAGTGATTATACTAAAAGTAGTGTTGTCATGGGTTATTGACAAGGACTAATATTAAACATTAACCCATCTACTAAATAGCAAAGGAAGATTAACAAGATTGGATTAATTGGAAAGGGATTAAGGATAACCCTGAGGCCTCTTAGGAAAGTTAGATTAATGGCCTCATTGAAATAGGCAAGAGAGCTACCCCTCAGAAAACAAATCTACTTAAACACTTCAGAACAGTACACTACTCATCTTTACTCAGCACACTACTACTCCAGAAGGATATTCCGTTCAGAAATACAACCAAGTACTCATATTAGCATCAAGGCTGTGCTGGTAATTACTTAGCTCAATACAGGGGTACCTTGAGAAACAAAATGCCTGAGATACAAGTTTTTTGAGATATGAGCTACGATTTGGTAATCTTTTTTTTATTTTGAGATAGGAGCAAAATTTTTAGATACAAGTCGTGCTTGAGGATGTTGCCGCAGGTCGGTGAATTGGCACATCGGTCCAGCCTCAGCTGAGCAAGTACCTACGTGTTTCCCGTGGATCTCATGCACTGTGATTGATATTTCACCATTTTCACACTATTTACTGACCTTTATTTATTTATTTTTTATTTTATTTATTTATTTATTTATTCTTTTTTTTTTCGTGTCTAAAGAAAGTGGTTTTTAATTTACGTTTAATGTTTAAGTGTGAATGGTGCCTGCATCCATTCTTCTCTCCTCCTCCTCCTCTAACATTTACCACCATTAGCCAAAAATGTGTCTCTCCCAGGTTAGAACACTAAATAAACTTTTGCTGTTATTGCATATATTTTTATGTATTGATAAAGTATGCATGTGTATGTAACTGAAAAGGCAAAACTAGTTTCTCCTATCTCCGCCTACCTCCTCCACCAATGTTTATCACGGAGGGGAGGAACCTCTATGGCTACGGAAGTGCAGCCTCTCTCTCTCTCTCTCTCTCTCTACTTAATTAAAACTTCATGTTTTCAATGAATAATGTTTACAGGGTTGTCAACGATCTCTTCTGTGATTATTAGAGCACCCAGTCTTCTGTGGGTGGCTATATTTGTATACTCTAGTTGATCAACAGTCCCAAGTGAGGGTTGAGAATGCAGTAGGGTAATGTCCTGCAGAATACACCTTACGAGATATACTTTATAAGAGTGGTTTATCTATTTATATTATCTCTTGTTATGTCTTATAATGTTTCTGTGCAATAATTATTATTCATAAATACCTTTTTCTTACCTGAAAACATGCAAAAAAAAAAATAAATAAATAAATAAATAAAAAAAATAGGGTTGCTCTTTTTGGGGAGGCTGGAATGGATTAATGGCATTTCAATGCATTTCAATGGGAATTTTTTTTTTTTGAGATATGAGCTTTTTGAGATACGAGCTCTGTCACAGAACAAATTAAACTTGTATCTCAAGGTACCACTGTATATGCACGTCTAAAGTTTAAGCCACCTAACCACCAGACTGACACAACAGTTGCCATGACTGGGTGTGTCCAGATGGGGACCCATCTCCAATTAGAGTTAGGGAACTTTACCCCCAGAGCCTTTAGCTTGTTCTGCATTGGCAGAGAAATCAAAGGAATGGCACAATAGTATGAGACTGCAGATTTACTTAGAAATATTTTCTGTAACAAGAAGCATGATATTCAGGTTCTTTTGAACACTCTTTGCCCTCTCTCCCAACAAATACAGTCTATCTTTAACTTCTAAGTTTATCATCAAGATTTCTTACCAAGATGAGGGTCTTGATCCCTCATCAATCTCTTCTGCATCTTCCAACCAAAACTACTAATGTACCGCTGGAGAACTGCAGGACGGTTGGCCAGTTTTAGATGCAGAACATAACTCACATAAAGACCTAGCTAACAATACTCATAAAGAATTTTTCTGAGCAAATGTTTGAAGGACTGGAGAGATTGAGCTGACACAACTATTTCAGGTAGGTATTTGAGATAGGTATTTCAGGTAGTTTGAAGGACTGGAATGTGAGCCCCCTTTAAAAAGAGGCATAACATTAGCAGATTTCCAGACAGAGGGAACCTTCATAGAAATACTTTTTCAGAAAATTAGATACAAAGGATAGCATAAGGCAGGGGCACACTTTCTGAACACAATACAGGGGAGGCCATCAGGACCACAACTAGGAGATAATTTAATCTTATTTAAAGCCACCATAACATCACTTACTGTGAATTCCTTGAAAACAAAGAGAGTCAACTATTTGATGGGGGTGAGGATCTGGCAGTGAACCTCGGACAAACACCGATGAAAAAGACTGTACCAAGCAATCTGCCATACTAATACAGTCCTCTACCCAAGACCCATCAACCAGGACAGGGCTATCTGAAGGGGGATTATCTTCTTCCTTAAGTAACAGTGAAACCTTAGGGTATCACCAGAGGCAGCTAAGAAATGCTCATAATTAATAATTGCAAGGTTAACATCACTTTTATGTTGAATATTCAGATCCCTAAGAAGAAACCAGCTCCTCACGGTTAAAGGGGAATGTCGACTGTAAGAGCTTCTTAAATGCTTGTAGTTGTGCCAAGTTACTCCCCGTCTCCTCTGGAGGTCCTTAGATACAGAACTGGCCTAAGGTGGTCTTCTAGATCTATCATAATTTGACTGGACAGGAACAAACACAGTGAACACATCCATTAGAATCTCAGGAAACTTTGTGTAACACTGTTCTACATTGTAACCACTAAATAAGGAATCCCACTCAATACCAGACAAATAATATTGAAACTGGGGAAAACTGCAACGAAACCAGTCAAAACGATCAGGAGGAATAACAGAAGAGGAGGTAGATGAAAATATTAGCGTAAAAAAAATACTACAGGGCCACAGCCTGGAGGTGGAGCAATGCTGTCAAATCTAGATACACGATCATGCTCAGAAGTAAGAACCAAGTCAAGAATGTTACTAGAACTAAGAAAAGTAGGATATTTAACCCATTGTGTGAGGCCAAGGGGAACAAATAAGTGACTGATTAAGGAGCTACTAACTGGAACAGGACCAGACCAATTAATTGATGGTAAATTGAAGTCACCCATCAGCACTACATATTTATCAGAACAAAAGGAGGATAAATAAGATACTAGTACAATGTTTTCTAAGTGGGAGTAACTGGGGGGGTCTATAAACCACAATGACATAAGTGGAAACAAGTGGAAGAAAAACTGCTAGGGTATTAGGATGGTCTTTAAAAACTTTACCCACTTTAATGTTGTTCTTGATGTAAAGACCAACCCCCCATGCTTGGAGATTCCTGAGGATGAATAATTTAAAAAAAAAAGTAATACCCAGATATATTTACAACAGAAGACTTGACTTCATGGGTAAGCCATGTTTCACAAACACCCAAATTCCTACACCACAGGAACAGAAAAGGAACCTTATTCACTAAACAATTTAAATTTAAAAGCAGAAAAACAATATAGGAAACAAGAGAAGACTGAAACACATCTACTTTCCCAACTCCAGGTCTGCAATCTTCATTCTGACACTCCCTCCTGGAGTACCTAATAAAGGGGAACTGGAAACCGTAGGGGCAGAGTTAGGAGGACCTCTTTAATCATATCATCATTATAATAAATGAAATCCAAAATCCCTCACCTAATGACCATAAATTATCAGAGAAATATGAACAAATTTGGGAAAAAAAAAATGCACAATTTATAGTTTAACCCAACCAATTTTCTCATGTAGCTTATGTTTTTTTTCTGGTGAGACATGTGATGAATTTATTTATGTTCTACATAATTTCTGTTGCAAATAGATAGTTTTCAAGTTACAACTCTTTCAACTTATGCCTAGCTCTCATCCCCAACAATCTTTGGGAACCTGTGGGAACTCATAGTTTTTTGTGTGCCCCAGAGAGAATCAAATTAAGGTTATAATATTGGGTTCAGTTAGTAACCCCTGTTGTGGGAGGGGATTGTCCATGGAGGACATAGCCCCCAAGCAGGTAGGTTATGATGTTGGAAATGCTGTTCACCAAAAACAATGCAACAGCATCTGTCAAAGATGTAAACGATGCTTTTTCAGGGACTTTTTTTATTTAATTTTGTTGTTCCAAACTCTTTAACAAAGTGCATTCATTACTCAATTTAATGCTCCCCCACCTAAAAACTCCTATTTCACACAGGTCCTCAAAGATCGTTGGGGATGAGAGGTAGACATAAGTTGAAAAGTCATGATTTGAAAATTATCCATTTGCAACGAACATTCTGTAGAACATCAATCCAGTTTTTCCTCCTTACATATAAATGTCTCATAAAAAAACAAACAAAAAAAACAAGCCTAGTCAGAGAGTCACTGGTTAGGTGAAACCATTAACTGATCAAAATAATCAAGCCACAGACTGAAAGCCCAGAGAGAGAGAGAGAGAGAGAGAGAGAGAGAGAGAGAGAGAGAGAGAGAGAGAGAGAGAGAGAGAGAGAGAGAGAGAGAGAGAGAGAGAGCATTATGCTGACAAATTATGGGATTGCCACACCCGCCTACATCTGGAAGAGTAATGAACAGCGCTCAACAAACGACAGGTGTCAGTGCTCCTTACGAATACAGTTACAACCGAGCACTCTGATATGAACACATGAATCACCTTGAAACGGTATTACCAGCAATGGTTTCTGCAAAATTCCGATTTGGTAAATATTGCAGATACCATTGACTTGGGTCAGCTGGGTTACGTTGGGAGATAAAATATGTGGTGGCGAATAATTATGTAGCCTATTTGGCTTTGGTTACGGTCATAATTTATGATATAGCTCACCCCAGGTCCTCCAGGGAATCTAAAATATCGTTCTCCATGCCGCTACCTCCACTCCACTCCTCCCCGGTGGTGCCGCGCTGACACACGCCGCTCACCATCTCGAATTCACGTATGGTCTTTGCCTAAATACTTAATATATCCATTTATGCATCAGTTTATCAAGAAAACACTGTAAAATAATTAACATAAACGCATTTGTTATTCAAAATTTCTTATTATACAGTATGAGGGAAAGTTGTAATCTCTATAGGTTACTGACATGTGGAGTATAATGACTGATTGATTGATACCTTTATATATTGGCATTATATTAATTGGGTATCATGCTGTTTATGATTTTCATGCATTAATTGGATTAAGTTTTGCATAACGTAAATTATGTGGAATGATGGAATCCAAGGGAAGCAGATAAATGTGCAATGTGAATGAGGAACAGGGAGACTGCCACTTTTTCAATCCTTTTTCGTTAAACATTTTCTCTACCTACTCTTAGATTTGTAACTGATTTTGTTTCAAGGACATTTTATGAATATGAAGACCTGTAAAACCATGGTACCATGTACCATGTGTAAAACTAATTAAAATATGCTACTTAAAGAATGCAAGGATAGCCCTATCGTAAAGAAAATTTTGTATGTAAATTTTGTACTCTCTAACGGTAGTGCTTGCTGCTATGTAGATCTGTGTAAGTTTAATCATCATATAAAAAAAAGAAAATGTACTTCCACAACTATAAATACGTCTCAGAATAGGTAACATGGAAACGAATGCAACCATTAATGTTTATTTGGTCAGCTGGTTTTGGCATCCACGTGTCCGATCACTCTTCTCACGGAATAACACGTCTATCTTTGTGCTCTATCTAATGAAACACGTCTTTTAGGAACATTTCCTTCGTGATTTTACATGTGTTGACTTAATCATAAAAATATAAACCTACATGAGTTTTCTGGTGGGAATATTAAAATCTCTGTCTATCCAAAAAATAAGTGGAGATGACGGACGAATTTCCGACGAAATGACAGACATAAACACGACGGTCTGAAGGATGTTATTTAGCCTAAGCCTCTACCAGAGGGAACATAATCTACTAGACCTTTACAACCCAACAAAACTACTACTACTACAAACCAACCCTATGAAGAAACAACTCGGGAAGAAATGTGGTGGACGAGAGGTTCAGAACAAGACATGACTCAAGGAGGATGCTGAGCCACACTCGTCTTAAAGTGTGTGAGTGGAAAGATATATGTATAGCGTGTATTTACTTAGTTGTTTACCTTGTTGTATTGTACAGGGTTCGAGTGGGGCTCATAGTGTCTTGTCTCTATTTATCCAAATTTTCTTTTAAAGTTATGCACATTATGTGATGTAACAACTTTATCTCTCAATGCATTCCACTTTTTCACCGTTCTATGTGGAAAACTGCATTTTCCAATATCCTTCACACACTGCCTCATCCTAATCTTCCTTACATGGCCTCTTGTCCTTCCAGCTTCTGTCACCAGCACCAGGTCTTCCTTGTCTATCTTTTCTATGCCATTTACTATTTTATACATTGTTATTGGGTCTTCTCATTCTCTTCTATCTTTTAAGGTTAGCAGTCCTATTTCCTTCTTCATATGTTAGGTCCTTTAGTTCTGACACCATCTTTGTAGATATCTTCTGAATCTGTTCTAATCTTCTTATATCTTTTTTTAGATATAATAATATCCTAAGCTGCATATTCCAGCTTAGGATGTATCATGCTTTTGATGATTTTTTTCATTATATCTTTGCCCATGAATTGAAATGCCACTCTTATATTAGTGTGTGTGTGTGTGTGTGTGTGTGTGTGTGTGTGTGTGTGTGTGTGTGTGTGTTTCACTGTTTGATCTGCTGCAGTCTCTGACGAGACAGCCAGACATTAACCTACGGAACGAGCTCAAAGCTCATTATTTCCGATCTTCGGATAGGCCTGAGACCAGGCACACACCACACACCAGGACAACAAGGTCACAACTCCTCGATTTACATCCCGTACCTACTCACTGATAGGTGAACAGGGGCTACACGTGAAAGGAGACACACCCAAATATCTCCACCCGGCTGGGGAATCGAACCCTGATCCTCTGGCTTGTGAAGCCAGCGCTCTAACCACTGAGATACCGGGGGTGTGTATATGTGTGTGTGTATTCACTGTTTGATCTGCTGCAGTCTCTGACGAGACAGCCAGACGTTACCCTACGGAGCGAGCTCAGAGCTCATTATTTCTGATCTTGGGATAGGTCTGAGACCAGGCACACACCACACACCGGGACAACAAGATCACAACTCCTCGATTTACATCCCGTACCTACTCACTGCTAGGTGAACAGGGACTACACGTGAAAGGAGACACACCCAAATATCTCCACCCGGCCGGGGAATCGAACCCCGGTTATCTGGCTTGTGAAGCCAGCGCTCTAACCACTGAGCTACCGTCCGTGTGTGTGTGTGTGTGTGTGTGTGTGTGTGTGTGTGTGTGTATTTACCCTGATGATGCAAAAGGCATCATCAGGGCAACAAGCCCTGATGAATGATGCCTTTTGCTGTAATAAATAAGTAATAAAGCAGGAGGAATGAAGATTTCCACGGTGATTTCCCTGCATTTTACTGTATATATATATATAATCAGATTATATTTAAGCTCTTAGATAAGGTTAAGGCAGATTAGATTAGATTATAGAGTAAGAATTAGAGGTTATTCTATGATTTAGGATAGACTAGGTCAGATAAGATTTAATGATGAAATTAGATCATATTATATGGTAATGCTTAGCTTGTGAATCTGTGTGTACTCCAAAATAATCACTTGTTTTATTACCTAATGAATAACAAAAATCCACAGTGGACAATTCTATATAGCATACATAACTGATTTGATTCCTGACTCTCTGTGCTTCTTATTCAAATGCTATCCCCAAAACTGCAGAATCACTATATTATATGCAACCAAAGCAACCATAATGTAACTAATTTGTGAATGTAGTGTTAGCAACATGTAAACAAGACTTTTCACTCATTAGTCAAGTGTCACCACAATTCTTCATCACAATAATAGTAACAGTTTTTATGAGGCACAGGATGATGTTTTGAATGACATAGGCCTAGACTGATTTTACTCACAAAGTAACTTTATTTTTTAGGTGTGGTGGTAGCAGCAGTATTTTGGTTTACACTGCTGATCTATGTCTTGTCTTTCCTACGAGGACGACCAGGGAGTCCAGCAGATTCCACAAAGCACATAAATACCCTGAGGCAAGCAGGAAATATTGCACTTGCCCGGGTTGCTAAAAGTCAGGTGAGAGAATCATCCCAAAAGTTGAGAATTTTCATCCCATCTCACTTTATTCTAATTTTGTAGGTATTTTAGAATAATTGCATTTGTCTGATATGTGTTTTCTTGTATAAATGGTATCATGTTACTTGTCAACATACATCTATTTGATTTATTTTATGTTTGAACACATGTATCTTTTTATTTTGGTACTGTTACTCATTACTGATTGTACAGTATATCTGGCATTGACTTTTATATAGAAAATAGGAATAAGTTTTCTTGTGTACAAAATTTTATGTTGATATGACAATCATCATTATTGTAGTGTGTGTTAATTCATCTACTTTTAACACATTCCCTGCAATTGCCAACATGGTGAACTCACCAGCACTGCAATACAAATAAATTATCGTCACGTCAGTGCTAGTCAAGCCAGCAAAGCGTGAAGAGGAGGGTGTTGTCTGGGAGAACACCCAAACAAACCAGCAACCTCAAAGTGTTTGCCCACCTGGGGTTCACATCGCATACTGAGAAAAATTTATTCTTCTCTGCAAAACGACTCACCAATGGGCATACTTTATTTGGCAATATTCAGTGCGTCTCTATACTGTACTATATTTTTCCTTTTCTAAATTTGCTTTTATATTTTTGTCTCTTTGTTTTCCATATTTAGAAAATGAATGCTACATGGTTTTATGGTCAACTTAGTTCAACAGAAGAGAGAGAGAAGATAAAATAAGATAATAAAGATATCAGGAAAATTATGAAATTATGAAAAGATCAATAAAGAAAATTATTAAAACTTATCAAGGAAAGTCTACTTGTGATATCTCAGTTTGAAATATTTGTTACAAAAAAAGTTTTATGTTCTTCTGAAGAAAATACAAGATAATATAGTTTTTTCACATGTATAAAAAAAAAAAAAAAAAAACATTTTTCAGCTAATTTTTATAACATTTTTTTTTATTGTTTTGTTTCTTTACTTATGTTTATTTATATATGCAATTCAAAAGGGTCACCAATAATAGCTTTTTTTTATATGAATTCTTCAAATAATATCAGGAAAATATAAAAAAAATTATAAAAAAGTCATGAAGCTTGTCAAAGAAAGTCCAATTGTAATACCTGTTTCAATCATTTGTTATAGAAATAATGTTTATGTTCTTCTGAAGGGAAAAAATGCAAAATAATGTAGTTTTTTTTTTACATGTATTAGAAAGAAAATATGGAAACAAGAAGACTATTTCTCTTATAATTTTTATAAGACTAAAAACAAAATAAGCTTCATATTATTTATTAATCAGTGTTTATTATATCCTCCTACACATAATGGTTATTGAAATTTTACTATATAATCCAATTTCTATTAATAGTAAGATTAAAATGTGATATATGTGAAAACTGTTGTACGACCCACAGGGGGCCGGGTTGCATTGCAACAGTGGATAGTAACTGATGACCCACTGGTGGGACATATCGCAGGGAACGTATTAATATGAATGACAAGTGGTTAAATTGCAATGATTCTTAGTGGAGTCATGTCCTGTTCCAGGCATTGCTGAGTGAGTTCTTGCAGCATGCATGGAAAGGAAACATCTCCCTCAGCTATTCACTATCTTCCAACAAACCTGTCCCATCATCTAGACTCACCTCAGGTAAGAATATGAAAATTCATCATAAAAACAAATGTCATGTTGTTTGGGATACAATGAAAGTACTGTACGTACTATATATATTTAAGTGATTCAGAAATAGAAATTGCTGTCAGTCATCATATAAAAACAAATTTTTTTTTTTAGAAAATATCAGCTAGTTTGATATCTCATCTGCTTTGTCATATTTATGATTCATAACTGTAGTATGTGTATAGTTCTATTACCTTTGAAACAAACAACACAATATCTGTGCACCACTTTTGCTCTACTGATTGGTGTGGTGGATAGGTGGCAAGGACTCCCTGAAGGTGGTGGTGTCAGGGGATACAGACAGCTTGCTTGGGGTGATGGCAATGATGAACAGTGTGGCTACCAACACTCATCATCCCCTTCACTTCTATGTCACTCTGCCCAGTGCTGTCATACCTCACTTCAAGTTAGTCATCCATTCATCAGGTTGATGATGCCTTTAATCCTAATTTTTAATTTACTTCAATATACAAATTTTCCATTGTCCTGGAATGGATGTAATTAATTACTGTATTTGCTTTTCTTAAAGTCTATGGATAATATTCCCTTCATAAACCTTTAAAATATTCACATACAGTTCTGTATTTTTTTTATCATGAAAAGTCACTAAGAGACTAAGAAATAATCCTACCCTATTCATTAGGCAAATATTTTCCTACAGTAAGTGGATATCTCAAACCAAACTGCGTACTGCTGGTCTCACTGTGAAGCCCCATCCATCCAAGGTGCCACAAAAAAGGCCCCATTATGCCAAAATCTACATCAAGGATATATTCCCCAACCTGAAGGGCAGTTTTGTCTACCTTGAACCAGATGTGATTGTACAAGGTTAGTTCATATCTAGCCACTCTGAATGCCTCATTGTACATATTCTTCAAGTTTTCCTTAGTTATTCAAAGCTCAAAAACTTCTATTTTAGGTGTATGTTTAGCTATTAAACATTGACTCTAACCTATTTCATAATTTTTTGCTTTTCTGAAACCTTGTTTTCTCTTTCACATTGGCATCAAGTTTATCCCACCACCATGTCATTTTGGATTTTCATATCTTATCTCAATAAAATTTTCCTTGCCATTTGCAAAACATTTGCCATACTTTTCTCACATAGTCATACTACCAAAGATATCTATGTTCAAGAACCATTAATATTTAATGTAATCACCCTAGTTTTGTATTATTACCATTACTTATTGTTTACAAATGTTCTGATCTACATGTGTATGTAATGAAAGATAATTTTAACATAAAGGTAACAACCTTTTAATTCCTTTGTACAGGAGACATATCAGAACTTCTGAGCACTCCTATCATCAGCTCCTACTTTGGTGCCTTCACAAAGGATTGCTTCTCAAGTTCCAAGCACCTAACCCTGACCCACCAATACTATTCCTCCCACCTAAACCTGCTCCACCCTGCCATTCGTGCCCTTAAGATCCGTCCTAATACTTGTATTCCCAATACTGGAGTCTTTGTGAGTGAGATGCACCTTTGGGCCAATGCCTCCCACCAGATGCAAGAGTTGATCAGCAGCAGCACCATCAAGTGAGGCAAAGTGTGCAAGCTGGTTGTTTTAATATGAAGATGTAATTCCTTATGCAAATACTATTATTTTTCTGTGATTGTTATCACTCCTATTAAATTAATAGATATCATAATTTTGGTTTTAGTAGAATTATTTATAAAATGAAAACATGCATAATTGTCTTTTATTTTGCTATTGATAAAATGAATTCATATTTTTTATTCATTTATACTTTATATCTCCTACACTGCTTACCTCTTACAGTGACCCAATATATTCTTCCATGGGTGATGAGGGAGAAGCAGCTGTGTTAGCTGTGATATATGGCCACATGGTTCCCTTGCCTCATGTCTGGCACCTCCCTGACCTAGGTAAGTCAATTTTGTCTTAGTGTAGAAATATAAAAACATATTTAGCTTATATCTTAAAGGCACTTGATATTATGGAGGTATTTTTTTATTCTGTCCTGTTAACTTCTGTTGAAAGATTCTCAATATTTTTCAGGTCTGAAGGCACAAGTCAGCTACTCCAAACATTTTGTCCAGTCTGCCAAGCTTCTACACTGGAATGGCCACTTCAAGCCTTGGTCACGCAAAGCTGCTTTCTCTGATGTATGGCTGCACTATTACTTGGCTGACCCAAGTGGCAAATATCGACCAGCTAGAATTTCTCTTTAATACATACAGTGTTATTGGTCAATTTTCCTCATTCAGTATTATTCCAGTATTATACTGGTACTGGCTGCAAGACTAATCTTTCAAACCCTCTCATTCATAAGTGTGCAATGATAACTTAATTCATACCTTTTGTAATTATCTTTATGATTATACTAGTGAGCTTGTATTTTTCACAACTAAGAAGTCTGCAAAGTGGAGATAATTTGGGTTGATTTTTCATGTTGTAGTTCCTTCTTGTCTTGAGCTACAGCACAAGAGTACAAACCCAAATTGAAGAGCTGCAATTTCACTGCCTGTTAAAAATGTCAGGTTAGCAATCTATCCTCTTACATGTTTTTATATAGTGTGAGCTAATGTTTGCATGCACATGTATGAAAAGATAATACAAATGACCAGAAGTGTCTTGTGCCAACTTACTAGTAGTGGTCACACAAAGTCTAAGGCCTCATGTATAATAATGTATTGTCTCACTCTAGCTGAGGAAATCAATCCTAGACTTCTCAATTATAAGATGAAAATAGTAACCATTACACCATAAAGCTGTTTTTAAAATAATCAAAATAATGCATCCTGAGTATAGAATAATGTTATAATCATATAATTTAACATAACAATTTAATGGTCATAATTTAATCCTTTTTATGAAACAAATTCCACATGTTAGCCTATCACTGAAGTTACATGACATACCTATTTGGTGGTCATAAATTCATCCTTTTAAAAAAGTTCAGTATACACTTAAGTCAGCCTTCTTCACCTTTGTGTGCGCAGGAAAAGGGGGAGAGAAGGGTCACTAGTCAAGTGCTACATTGATTAATCTTTTACTGAGAGTTCAAACACACACAAAACACAACAGTAGGGTTCATTAAAAGACATCTGAACAATATTCACATTTTTTACTAAACATCTGCAAGGTTTTAAAACATGTGGCACAAAAAATATGAAAATTATGTCTGAGAAATGAGAAGGGTGAAGATGATGACAGTAAAGAGGCAGTGAAAAGGAATTATCTTTCCTTATAAATCAATAAAAAAGTAACCATTTGATTGTCAGTGATGGTGATGCATAAGTTGTTGCAGTGCTGAAACTCTGAACCCAACACAAATGACAACAAGAAAATATGTAATCTTTGTTTCTGAAGCTAAAAGCATAAGAGAATTCCACTAGCTCATAATTTGTAATTCTAAATTGCTTTCAGTACAGTCAAATTCTACAAATTCATGTACAATATCTTTGATGATTACTCTATAGTAAGATGACTTTAAGGTCACTGCTCATCCAAACCACAATAGTGCTTGCACTGCACTCTGAAATAATCAAGGGACTATGGTATTTAAACTGTTTTTGCACTCAGACAATTTGGGAAGTGTGATCACTGAGACAGTTTGCAAGTGCATGATCTAGGTGCTGCA
Source organism: Portunus trituberculatus (assembly GCF_017591435.1). NCBI lineage: Eukaryota > Metazoa > Arthropoda > Malacostraca > Decapoda > Portunidae > Portunus > Portunus trituberculatus. The sequence goes on along the minus strand of NC_059304.1, from coordinate 4,995,500 downwards.
CAGTTTGCTCATAAGTTTTATTATAGTTATTCTTGAAAACTACCTAAATATGGTTCCTTACAAAATCTTGCCTTCAAGAATGAAGACTAAGATTTGATAGCAGATAAGTGGCAGATAGTTTACATATATGACAAATAACATTTTCATTGCTGACAATGAGTGAGAATTCCTTGTAAAAATCAAAGCAGCCAACTTAATGGATTCAGGAAAGGAAAATATGCGTCATGAAAAGAATGGGATAAAGGTATTTGATGCCAAGCAAAATTACAATATAAAGCTCAGCAGGACTGTCACTTGTTGAGTGGCTGATATATGCTTTCCATACAAGTCTGCTGTATTTGACTTTCTTTGTGATATAACTTTCTATACAATGCTACATATTCTTCTTCATCCACTCTTATATCACAATGCCCTTTCCATACCTATCTCCAATTCAATTTCCCTCTTGCCTCTAATTTCATTATGAGTATGTAGCTTTCATCTCTTACATCAAACAATAGTCACATATTGCTTGCTATTCTTCTGACTCAATAGTTTTTTTTATCTCACAAGATTAATTTAATTTATAAGCTAAAGTATGAATTTTAGTTGTATTCTGCACAAAGAAAAGTTTAGGAGGAAATCTAGTTTTAATAAGCTGAAAATTACATACAATGTAATTTTTTTCTTCAGAAAATCTTGTCTGAAAAATTCTGTACAAAATACTTCAGTGCGTGGAAAGTGTGATATGGTCTCAAAACTTATTATAAAGTCATATATATAAGTGTGCATACCTGCTTAAGGTGGTTACACTAAATATCTACCAACTTACTATTTATTGAAATTTGTAGAAAAATGTTCAGCATATTATGTAAGATAATGAAAGTTTTTTCCTCTCTCTCCTATGTAATTGCCTTAAATTTTAATATCTGTACTAAATGAACCTTCAGTATTGTGCTCTGGATCTTTATGATAGATAGACTATATTATGATCTCAACCACATAAATGCATTTTGTTTATTCAGTGATAAGTGAGGTGATGTATGGGCAGTGCCTGCAATGGTAAAGAATGTGACCGCTATGAGACTTATCATTCATCATAAATTTCTCTTTTATTCTAATATGAGAAAAGTTACAAAATGGTGAAATGATCTGAGATGTATAAGTGGATGGTGTTATTTTCTAATACATGTATGCTACAATATTGCTAAAGATTTTCAAAACTCAAAGCAACTTTATCTTCATAGCAATCACAGATAATATTGTTAACATGTCTACACCACATTAATGCAAAGGTGATCTTAACCATGTTAGCAGTGAGTGAGTGGAAATGTGAAGGAAGAAAAGTGATATAGTGCCAAGTGTAGTTGGTGTAGGACAAAGAGGCTCACACCATCTCATTATGCCCAATATACCTGGATTTTTTGTACCCTCAAGCTATTATGAATGCTGTTCCTTATTGTATTTATTTTTTATTTTATTATGCTGATATAAGTTTCATTTGTGTAAATAACATTTTATAAAATTCTATAACTACTAAAATCATAGATGTTTAATAATTCAGCTGCAAAGATTTATTATTTAGTGAAATTAACAAGTGATTATGGTTACCTCTGAGGAGAAAGATTTCAGATATATGGTAATCAGCCTTTCATGTTGACTTGAATGCAAGTACATGTTTGTAACTATGTGGTAGAAAATGATGATAATACAGTGAATGATTAGCAAAGTCTTGGTCACAAGAAAGTTTTACTCTTGAAATGTAATAATGTTCTTTCTTTGAGGAAAAAAAAAAAAAAAAAAAAAAAAAAAAATCAATATCAAGGTGTGTTCCTGAGCAGTGAAAATTGAGCTGTGAAGTGAGCTGAAACATAGAGAAGGCTTCTCTCTATTCTCCATAGGGAAAGAAGAAATAAGGGGGAGGAGCAAGTGATCTCCAAACTGGAATGTTGCAACTGGTAACAACTTTTACAACCTCACCATCAGACACTTTATATGGCCACTTTTTTTTTTTTCTCTCTCTCTCTCTCTTTGGAGTCTTCAAAGCCACCGGGCTTAAGGGAGTTTTGTCAGTATGGCCATGATAAGGCTTAGTGTGAGGGCAATGATAGTCCTGTCGGTTTGAGGATTACACGATGGTTTCAATGAGGGTAGGGCGGCAGGGTACTGGAGCTGTGTTGGGGCTGAGATTCTCTTTATCTTGGGAGAAGGGAGATGCCTTACTCTCAGGCCCTGCTGCATGTGCTGCCCCTCCTGCACTCACCGTAGGGAGGTCAGCTGGTCGTGCCTCCTCCAACTGTGAAACCAAACTGCGAGTGGAATCTGGAGAGGCAAGAGGAGCTGGACGAAACATATGGGGGCGCACCAAAGGATACTCCTCAGGGTCTGGAGCATCAGGGTCTTGGTACAGCCCCACTGTATAAGCTACAACAGTGGCATGGTCCAGCTTGCCAGGAACCAAAGCTAACTTCTCACACACCTGCAAACCGAAGTTTTTGTGAATCATTCACACACTTTCAGTATTATGTTTAGAATAGTAAAAAATAATGAATTTTTAAACTTGCACAAAGCTGTAGTTCAGCTCATTGAAGCCAGAATGTATTTCTTCTTATATTATGATGTTATTAGTGTGTTAAAGGATGCAGACCACCTAACAAAGGATATCAGGCAATTTGCATGTTAACAGTGTAAAGTGTAAAGTAAATATGACTTAAGTTCCCAAATTAGGATACACTGTAGATGTATTCCTGAGAAGATCAGACCTCATATTTTATGCTGACTTTTCTTACTAAATTATGCATACTATTTGCTTAAGATGATTTCACTATAACTACCAGTTTCAATAATTTTTCATATTCAATGCTTCTTGTTACTGGTTTTATCAATAAAGCATAACAATTCAGGTTTGTCGTGACATAGGCCATGCTATTTGGGTTAAGCTTTGTGGTAAAACAACATGTCATAGATGTTTGTATTTCTCAATATAGCACACTTACCTTCCTACGGCGATTACGTTGTTGGGAGCGAGATAGTTCTTTGGAGGTAGAAGAATACAGATCTGGGTCCTCAAGAATTCTTCGCTTAGCTACTGTTAGCTTGGTAGCAAAATGAACCATTTCCAAGCACAGACCTTGAGCAGTGGTGACAGGACCTGGGCTGGTGAGACCACATCTCAAGAGATCCTCCATTCGAAGTAATGTGAGTTCATGTCGTTGATGAGCCTCTACCAAGGGCAGGAAAGGGTCTTTTACCTCCTCCTCTTCATTTTCTGGTAATCCAGCTCCAACAGATTTTACATTAGTAACAGCCTGTAACAACATATAGGTTTTTATTACATACCCTGGTACATAAAACATGTACATAGATATTTCAAGAGCTTCGCTAATAAAGTATGATATCTTTTAATATGACTCAAACACTTTATGATTGAGATAGAAATATGCATACATGCACAAAGATAATCAATCATACATATAACACATATATGATGAACAAAACATCAATTTTCAGTTTACTAATTGCATATGTAGATAGTTGATTTTGAAATTAAATTGAGTCATAAGAAGTAGCCTTGACCAACCTGCTTTGCTGTGCGAGGCTGACCACTGTTTGGTTGGTCCTTGCTTGCTGAAGGGGTTCTCCTCACCCGAGCACTTCGCTGTTGCTGTTGCTGCTGTCTGCCTGAGGAGTGTTGAGAGTGATGTTGTCGACTAGCCGATCCATGCTGCCTTCCAGAACCATGCTTATGATGATGCTGCTGTTGCCTCCCTCCTGTTTGTTGTGTCTGTCTACTTGCTGAGGACTGAGGCTGATGTTTGCCTTGGTCTTCTTTGCTTGCATCACCACCACGCATATTTTCTACCCCATTCTGTTGCTCTTTCCCATTACCCTGAGCATCTTTAGGGGCTGGTGGAGTTTCCTTCCGAGGAATGGCAAACTTACCCACCACAGGATCAAAGTTGTCAGAGATGCCATCACTGGTAAGGAAGACAATATCTCCTGCCTCACAGTAAGTTAGAGAACAGGTCAAGTTGTTAAGTTCTGGGTTTGTGCCATCCACAGGGCCCAAGGCTCCAAGGGCATCCCGCATATCCCTCATGCTGTAGATATCATGTGAGCCTGCAAATTTAGAATTCTGAATTTACATTCTGATCTTAGCTGCGATACTCTGAACTTTTATTCACACATTAATCAGAATTCCTTGTAACAGATCTTCCTTCACTGCACTCGCGTATCAGTAATACACTTACCCTGTGTGATTTCCCGAACACCATGCTTATGAGAGAATACATAGGCCAAGGAGTCCCCTACATTGCACACACACACCACATACTGCTCTCTATTCGCCAAAGGCATGATCACTGCAGCTGTAAGGGTGGTGAGCATACCATCCTCCTGAAGGATAAGACTGTGTGCTGAATGGAAGGACCTCAGCAATGCCACAAAAACATCCTGTGGACAACAAGAGATAGCTTCCAATTAATTGATGTTACCTTATAAACTAATCTAATGAGTTAGGTACATTACATTATATGAATTATGTAAAAATTTAACATTGTACATGTACTGTATGAGTAAAATGACAACTTATATGATTGAAATTAAAGATCATACCAACATTCAGTATATATATATATATATATATATATATATATATATATATATATATATATATATATATATATATATATATATATTATATAAAAAAATATAAATATCAGTCATATAATCTTGAGAAGTCATGATGTTCCTGTCCTCTTCCATGCCCAGTCTTTGCATGGAGCTTGAGTGTCTTTTTGCAGAACCTTTATAATGCTAGGAAACACATAGGTAAACCAGGTATGTCAGGAGGTATACCGTGGTGGTTTCTGGTGGAGCTGCTGCAGGGGAGTAGAGAGCGGTGTTGAGGTAGTGAAGGCAACCATGGATAGCACATCTTGCTGCTATGCTGGCCTTCTCCCCCCAGTTGACACCATCAGCTAGAGCCAGAACAGCACTATCTTCCCGAGCCACCACTCCAAATGCATCGGCAATGGGATTGCCTGAGAGGTTAGAAGGCAATATAGCAAGTGTAGTGAAAGTAGTGATTAAATATTCATTCTCCCTCCCCTGTCCCTTTCTATACATAGTATATACAATCTACTGTTTTCCTTATGCAGTTTCCTGTTTTTTTCCTCTTTATTTTACAGCCCTAACTACTACTACTACTACTACTACTACTCTCTCTCACCTGCTCGTTCACTGGTGAGTGGGTGTTTCTCATACAAGGTGGTTGAGAGGCCATATGCTCTGTGGTGAGGACGATTCCAGTTCAGCAGCCCAGCTATCTCCTCCTTCTCACTCCTCTTCAGGTCAGGATCTGGGACTGAGGGTACAAGAAGGTTAGCTAACACAAATACAGGAAGACTACTTTGCCACTAACAAGCATTGAAATCATATTTCAATTATACATATTTTAGGCTTTAGCAAATGGAGTACTTAGATTTATTTGAACTGGAATCTAAGGGATTAGGAATGTATATAATTATGGCAGTTATTTTGTGCATAAATTCAAAGCAAGCTTATTTGTTTGCAGCTAAAAAAATATTCTTTGTGCTGTTCTTATTCTACAACTATTCCAACTTAAAGTTAAATTACAGAGTTTATATCACTACAATTAATTATACAAACTTGGTGCATTACTAAAACCTTACAACAAAACTAACAGGTAAATCATACAAAAATATGATAACAGAAATGTGGATCATGTGGATCACTGCAACAACAATGACAACAAAATGTTTAAACTTGACAAATTGTAACTTAAACAATAAAATAAAACATGTAGATACAAATAATAATTGTACATTCCATTGAAATTATATCAATGCACCTTTAAATAAGTTGGATAAGCATACATTTTCATAGCATTAATTCATGCAAATTTACTTCAACACTTGATCCATGAAACAGGACTGGACAGATGACCAGGGAGTGCTGTGGAGGCATGTCAAGAGATACAATGCCCCACACTGGTCAGGTCACACTAAAACACTAATGCATGCCTGAATAGTAGTGCACAAACAAATTATCTTAGTTGCAAACATCAAGAAAATACTATAAACTAAAAAAAAAAGTCTTATAGGGTTATAAAAATTAATAAAGCACTTAAATATTATACAATATGTAGTTAAAAATTTTAGCTTTTATAAAGAAAGATGAAATGCTTGAAAACTGAATACTATTTTAGATCAAAGTGAAAAAAGAATAAATGAATAAATAAATAATAAGGGATATGGCACAGTTTCCATCCTGAGGTAAACTCACAGTGAACTATAAAACAAGAATCCTAACAATGGAACAATGGAAGCAATACTTATCATTCTACACAAGTTATAAAAGAATGATAGTTGAAATTAATTTTACATTGCAATATGTTTTAAAGATTCTTAATTCTGAATTACATGTAGATATTATATGTATTTTGAATTACATGTACAAAAAGCAATTGAATTATGAAGTACTCCTTCACCCTCATGAGAAGGTTCAAAGTCAGTGGTTTGAGCTCCACTGAAAGTCTTGGGCTGAGTATGAGTGGATGACAGTTACTGCCACACTGAAAGTCACTGACTACAGAACATATTCATCTCTTGCTTTATATTCATTGCTACAAACATGGATGGCAAAATGACCAATGAGAGAGAGAGAGAGAGAGAGAGAGAGAGAGAGAGAGAGAGAGAGAGAGAGAGAGAGAGAGAGAGAGAGAGAGAGAGAGAGAGTAAAAGACTGACAGACCAATAGGCAAATAAATAAAAGGAAAAAGAGGTAGAGGCTGATGGATGCCTAGAAAGATAAATATATAAAAGATTCAGTTTAACATCTGTTATCTCTCTCTCTCTCTCTCTCATATATATATATATATATATATATATATATATATATATATATATATATATATATATATATATATATATATATATATATATATATATATATATATATATATATATATATATATATATATATATATATATATATATATATATATATATATATATATATATATATATATATATATATATATATAGAGAGAGAGAGAGAGAGAGAGAGAGAGAGAGAGAGAGAGAGAGAGAGAGAGAGAGAGAGAGAGAGAGAGAGAGAGAGAGAGAGAGAGAACAATACTATTACTTACATAGTACATATATATATATATATATATATATATATATATATATATATATATATATATATATATATATATATATATAATTTGGTTAAATTATGTACCAATATATGTATCAACCTTTTTTTATTGATTTGTACTTACTATCTTACTCATTCCAATGGATCGCCTATGAACTGTTTTCACTCTATGAACTTTCTCAAAAAAAAATCTACTCTTTTCCTTTCTATCTGCCTAATCTTTCTATACAATATTATTCTACTTATTGTCTAATCTTTGGTTAGATGCCTTAAAACTAGAATTCTGATTGGAAACTTGAAACTTCTCACATTACGATTTCCCCTTTTGGCGATTGAGCGACCTACATATCTTTGCCTCCCATGTTCGTGGTGAATGGTGTGGTAAACCTATAAGCTGTTATTACTATTATTATTATTATTATTATTATTATTATTATTATTATTATTATTACTATTATTGCTGCTGTATATAAATTCTTGGTTTATCTATTCTCTAAATGTACAAAGGTAATTATCATCAAAATGCGTTAATATAGCTTTCTTAATCATGTATATTACACGTATATGTAGTCAGTACCTGACTACATATATGCAAGTGTGCGCTCATATTTTACGGTTGCAAGCTTCATTAGTATGATGGTTCTCTGTGTATTTCACTGAATAAGACAGTCGCTCCAACATGCTTTGAGAGCCAGTAATGAAGGGGAGACAAATGGAGGGAAACAGATAAGGGGACAAGGGAGGGAGGAGTTACATGCGTGCTAGTGCGACCAGGCTGGCGGCTCTTCCTTTGTTGTGAAGCTTGCGGTGGTGGTTGCTGTTTAGAGAGAAGACTGACCTGCTAACAGCCCAGCCTCCACCAGGTCAAGGGTGAGGAACCTCGCTCGCTGACTGTCGAGGTTACCCTCAGTGTCTCCTGCCAGTATCGCGTCATCTTCACCCACGTCATTCCCATCAACGGGGTTCCTCTCTTCGCCCGTGTAGTTGCCGTTCTCACAGATGGCAACAGTTTGGTTGTCGTCGGGTCGTTGATCTGTGTGGTTGTCATCTAGTTGATGGTCGGTGTGGGTGTCATGGAGGGAGTGATCGGTGTGGTTGTCGATGGTTTGGTTGTCGAGCACCGCCGTGTGAAGGGTGATGAGCGGGTTGAGGTTCTGATCCAGTTGCGGCTCCACCAGTTGATTCACCACCTGGCCGCCGCCTTCGTCCCGACAGCTCACCAGCACCGCCTCCACCATGTCGGTCCCACCAGCGTCACCCTGCCAGCACCTACCAGTGTTACTGTAAGCACCACCACCACCAATATCGCTAGCTTCCCCACTAACAGCATCACTACCATGACCACCACTACCAGCCCCGACACCGTTCAGGCAGCAGCCATCCTCGCCCCTGGGTAACCTGAGGCCATAGTTGAGGGGCCCGTCACCAAACTGGAGGAAAGCGGAGGGCGGGGCTCGGCCAGGATTAGGAGAGAGAGGGGAGGGCGCCTCGCCCCTCCAAGACGGCGCCTCGCGGTCCAGGGAGTCGTCACTACTCCCGCTCCGCACCCCGCCCTCCCCGCCCTGCCCCTTGGCCTCAGGCTCCCGCTTGCGAAAATACGATGCCAGGTCGTAATACGGCGTCTTACGTGGCGGCGGCTTCTGAGAGGTGACATAGGCGTTGGGTTGGGCGTCGGAAGTCGCGTCATCAGCATCGATGAAGTCTAGGTCGGCCTCATCCCGCTGGAGAGGAGGATGACCACCTCTGTTGACGGAAGTGAGGCCTCCGGCAGGTCCCGTGTAGGCGGCTAGCACTTGGGGGCGCGGGGTACGCAGAGGCCGCGACGGTAGCTCCTCACAGCTGCGGCCATACACAATGGTGGGCTGTACCCCTCGGCACTCCCTGCAACAACACCAGAAACACCAAACGTTACACTTCTGAAGATCCTTCAACTCACTTTTGACACACACACACACACACACACACACACACACACACACACACATTGCAGGAATACTTAAACAAGATCTGGAAATGGAGTAAAAAATGGGAGATGGAATTCAACGTGGACAAAAGCCATGTCATGGAAATGGGAAAAAGTGAAAGACGACCATTGGGAATCTATAGGTTGGGAGATGGAGTAGAGCTAGAAAAAGGACTTGGGAGTGACGAAGGAAGAAAACAATCAACCGGTAAGCCATATTGATAGAATTTTCAGACATATAATTTGCTAAGGAATATTGGATTAGCATTTCACTATATGGACAGCACGAGCATAACTCTTTTCCTGTATGTTACAACTAGGTAAATACACACCACTGCATATAAACAATAATTCGTACATCGTGGACAAACACGATCAAAAATTATCATACCAAAGCTGTATTATCTAGTCTTGAGATATCACTGAGATGAATACTGGCTATAGCAGGCCGTGGCTCACTAACAGGGCGCCTTGTATTGCAGCACCCGCTATAACATTCCCTCTGTGTATCTCGGAAGTGGGGGCGGCGCAGCGTGACGGGCGAGGGCCTCTCAACCAAGTGCCCTAAACGACTCCCATTAACAAGCAAGACTTTAATGCCACCCCACCCCGCCCCGTTACGCCACCCCATAACTATGACAATGAGAAGTGACACTTAAAAAACGGTCAGAGTACGGGTCGAAATGGTAGATATACTAGTAGCATCGGATAGCGTGAACAGCAGCGCCACTAGAGATGAAACATAAGGTAATATCATTATATACTTTGGGAATTGAATCCAGTAAAAAGAATCATTGTCAGCATCATGAGGGATCAAGGGAAGGGTGAAATGTCTTTGTTGCTGATCCCCCTAAACGGCCGTTGGGGGAGGAAGAGCTGCGGGACGGGACTTGTGGGAGGGGAAGCGGGAGAGGGAGGGGAAAGGAGGGGCAGAGAGCAGACAGACAAGGTCACCCCGCGCCCCTCGCCACCTCATAACCTCACAACTTTATCGACCCTTCCTCAGTCTCTCCTCCATCCGTAGGGCGAGATACACGGACAGAGAGAGAGAGAGACTAAGATAAAAAATGGAGGTGAGAGCAATAAGCGGGGATGGCGAGTCAACACGGTCGATTGAACAATTGTGGAAAAGAGGAAATTAAGTTTTAGGACTCGCGACTCAATGTTTGGCAGGCAAATTTGAAACGAATGAACAAGAAAACTTTGAAAATGAGAATGTAGTTGATGTAACCGTATTTCGGAGAGAGAGAGAGAGAGAGAGAGAGAGAGAGAGAGAGAGAGAGAGAGAGAGAGAGAGAGAGAAGGAAACAAGAAATAGAGAAAAAAATAAAGCGAAGAAACGTTAAAACTGGTGAGTTTCCGTTGGTCCTGCATGAGTGAGTAAGCCTCTCCTCCCCCCTTTCCCGCCCCCTCCCCGTCGCATCTCTCGCTCCCCTCCTTCCTCCCCCAACTTGCACCTGTTCCCTCGGTATCCCTTCCCCCTCCTCTCTCCCTCTCTCTCTCTCTCTCTCTCTCTCTCTAACACGGCAATATTGATTCTTGTTCTCCCTTCTCCCCATAATCACCTCCTTCTCCCTCTCCTGTATATCTTCCTTCTCCTCCTCCTCCTCCCTCACAAGCACCTCCACCAAAGCAAGGAGTATTGATCTGTGGACGAAGAGGAACGGAGGCAGCGGATAAATGAGACAGATAAGAGACTGATTAGAGAACAAGCCAAGATAGGAATTCTGAATAATTTATATACTTCTTTAAAGTAAACTTATCATACAATACAAATAAATGATGGACTGCAAGCTGCTAGTTATAAACACCATGATACCCAGGTTCTAGGTGGTTACACTCAAGATGAGCTTGGGTGGTGATATGGGCCCTAATATGGGTACCACTATAAATAAAATTGCCTGCGCCACTAATGGGCGGAAGCTGAACAGCGCTTCCCATACACTCTTCAAGTGTGCCTACAGGCGCTATAGGCCTTACCGTAAAAAATAAATAAATAAAAAAAAAAAAAAAAAAAGGAAATGTTCTTTGGATTTTCTTTTAAATTGAAAGTAACTGATACTAGTAATATCTTTTATGTTAGGAGGCAAGGAATTCCATAGCTGTGGGCCAAAGTAAAATATGCTGTGCTTGAACAACTGTGTGCGGAATTGCGGCCACTCCAAATTTAAGTTCCCACCTCTTGTTGCATACGGTGAATCTACACATTTAAATAAATTATTATTAAGATATCTTTTCATGAATTTGAAGATGGAGAAAAGGACAAAACACTTATGAATATCGAAGAAATTCAATAGTTTATGATTAGCAAAAACTGTGGATGTTGAGTCGAATTTACCCATAAAAAATATACATCGCAAAATTTTTTTTTGAATTATCTTTAATCTATTTATGAAAGACGGCCAAGTGCAGGCCCAAACTGAGACACAATAAATAAAATAAGGATAGCAGAGTGTATAGTAAATACTGAGTAGGGCTTCAGTTGTGAGTTGATTCCGTATCTTGTACAATATCCCACACATCCTAGACAGTTTCATGCATACATTATCAATATGAATATTCCAATTAAGGTTATCATCAATAAATACACCTAAAAATTTTATTTGAGTGACACATTGCAGAGTTTGACCTTCAAGAAGTATTGGTTGGATATGATTTTTTACTGACCGATTTTGGAAAAAATATAATTAGTTTTACTTATATTGAGTGTTAGTTTGTTATGTTTTATCCATTGATTTATTAAATGTAGTTCTGAGGTCAAGTTTGAGTGTAGAGTGTGTATGTCCTTGTCTTTCATAAGCAAGTTTATGTCGTCTGCATACAGAGTGAATATAACTTTTGAGCTGGATTTGATTATATCATTTATGTAAATAAGAAAAAGGGTTGGTCCTAGTATAGATCCCTGTGGAACACCTACTGATATGGATTTAGTAAGAGAATTTTTAGAATTACAATACACAGCCTGTGTCCTGTTGGTGAGATAATTTTGTAACAATTTTAATGGTACACCCTTATGCCAATATGTTTAAGTTTGTCAAATAAAATGTCATGTTTTAACGTGTCAAATGCTTTCGACATATCTATAAAAACACCTACGGCATAATTTTTCTTCTAAGCATTTATATATATTATAAGTAAATTGCAAAATTGCGGACTCAGTAGTGTGTGTGTGTGTGTGTGTGTGTGTGTGTGTGTGTGAGAGAGAGAGAGAGAGAGAGAGAGAGAGAGAGAGAGAGAGAGAGAGAGAGAGAGAGAGAGAGAGAGAGAGAGAGAGAGAGAGAGAAATTCCCTTCCATGACAATAATACTACACCACAATCACCACCATCTGTCTGTGCTTATGTGACACGTCTACCATCACCACCACCACCACTACTACCATCACCATCAACACTCCTACCACCTACCTACCCACCCACTCACAAACCCACGTACCACCCACGACCTCTCTTTCTTTCTGCAATAAAATACCACGAGAGAGAGAGAGAGAGAGAGAGAGAGAGAGAGAGAGAGAGAGAGAGAGAGAGAGAGAGAGTTGTGGAATCCGCTCTTGTAATATTGATTTTAATTGAAATATATGAAGATGGTAGCGGCAATAATAGGAATAATAATGAAAAGTAATGTGATGCAGAATAAATGAGAACCAAGTAATGGCGAAATAAATCAAAGAAAAATGAGAGAAAAAAAAAGGCCAAAGGAAAGTAAAGGAAAAAGATAAAATATTGAAAGAGAGAGAAAAAAAAGAAAAGAGTAAAATAAAGAGGTCGTACAGCGGTGGCACTTGAATCTGGTAATATTCCGCCAAACAGTTTTCAGAACGACAATTGTTCGCGGACTGACAACGCTCTCAGACAATTTGTTTCGCTGGTCCTCTGTTCACCTGCCAAATAAACTTAATAGACGACGGTGCCTCAACATATTATATTCTATTTATTTTTCTTTACTTTTTTTTTTTTTTATTCAAGTTCATTTTTGCTTTCTTTGCCTGCCGTATTTTTTTTTTCGAAATAAAATATTAGTAACATGCATAAAACTCTCATATCACACATTGCAATTTCTTCCTCATTACCTGCAAGCAATGAGTGAACTTTAAAAATTTTCTTTTATATCAAATTTATCTGGTGATGAATTAATGCATTCAACTTCACAGTATTTCAACAAAAGTTTAAAGATTTAACTTTGAACATTTTGTGAACTATGTGAGAGAGAGAGAGAGAGAGAGAGAGAGAGAGAGAGAGAGAGAGAGAGAGAGAGAGAGAGAGAGAGAGCGCATCTGCATACGATTGTCTCTTTTTATTTTCTTCAGAAGTCACACAACAAGAGCATATTTCTACGGCAAAGGAGGAGGCAGCAGCACCAGCAACCCTTCAGTTTTAATTCTTCAAGCACAGACCCCGCCGCTTGCAGACAGGCACGCCACCCACTCGTGTGATGTGGCCACTGATACGATCGCTCTTGCCTCTTGCCTTTCACCCTTCCCGGACATGTCTTGGGAAGCGAGACATTTCATTCCGTGACAGTTCCACTCCATTCCTCACGTTCCCTCGCCCCACGCACCTTCCACCCTTCTGCCCTACTCCTCACACCCTCCCATCTCCACATCACGCCTTCCACACTGTTTACTCACGCCTTCCATCAAACTCCCAATTATTTCCACCCTATTTTTCACTCCTTCCACCCTATTCTGGCCATATTTGTCACCCCTTCCGCAATACTCACCTATGCTAATAATCCCCAATCCATACTGTCCCCACACCCACGGACACACTCACCACCATGACAGCACAAACAGAGGACCACAAATTATACAAGCTAAGGTGCGTGTCAGGTGATGTAGAATACTAATGCAGTGACGCCATGGCTATTAAGTTACAGGGGGAAGCGAATCTCTTCTCTAAATAACTCCACCTCTCTACCTTCCCTCCCCTTTCCATTCTTCTGCTAGTGTTACTATTGCTACATTTGGTCATCTGATAGTGAAGTTATACTGTGTTTTACTTCGTCATGCAACTACGACCACGATTTTTATGACTACTACTACTACTACTACTACTACTACTACTACTATACTATTACTGCTACTACTGCAACTACTACTACGACTACAGCTATTATGATGTTTACTGTCACGCGAGATCACACACACACACACACACACACACACACACACACACATCTTTACGTACGTACGTACGTACATGCATAATTCACAGGAAAAAATGTTAGTAACGCAAGGCACAACAATAACCACACACACACACACACACACACACACACACACACACACACACACACACACTAGCCTTGCATCAAAGCCACCACAGGGAGAAGTAATATCAAGAACACACGGAAGGGCAGCAGACGAACGACAACAGCAGGGAATTTGCGTCACACCGCGGCCGTGAGATGGAGGAGGGAGAGAGATAGGGAGGAAGAGGGGAGGTGGATGGGGGAGTGAAAGAGAAGGAAGAGGCAGCGGCGGCACTCGAAAACAAGTCAGTAAGTGGACCAGACTCACAACCTTGGAGTAACATGTGTGTATGTGTGTGCGTATATAGTAGTGCGTAATAGTAATAGTAGTTGCATGGTGGCGATGGTAGTGGTGGTGGTGGTGGCAGTAACATAAGCACAATGAAAACAAATAATAGAGCAAAAAAAAAAAAAAAAAAAAAAAACTGTAGCAGCAGCAGCAACAACAACAACTGCAACACCACTACGGCAGTAACAGTAGCAATATTAATAACACTCACAATAACAGCGATAACCTCACTCAACGACACACACACACACACACACACTAACAGCCTTTATCACTATTACACAAAAGTTTCCGAGTCACCAACCCATTAATTGTCTTTCCCATCGTTTGGTCTCAGTTCAGCTCACCTCACCTGGCCGTCACTACGACACGAGACCCTGACTCGGGCGACGCTCTCTGTGCCTGGGCGGGTAAGGTAAGGTAAGGTAAGGGGAAGCCGCGTGGACTGATCGTCGGGTTGCCAGGCGTGTGGTCAGTACGGACACGTGGATCCCAGGTAAAAAGTCGCAAATGAGGATGACAGGGTGGAGAGAGAGAGAGAGAGAGAGAGAGAGAGAGAGAGAGAGAGAGAGAGAGAGAGAGAGAGAGAGAGAGTGTGTGTGTGTGTGTGTGTGTGTGTGTGTGTGTGTGTGTGTGTGTGTGTGTGTGTGTGTGTGTGTGTGTGTGTAATTCATCTCGGTCGCCTGCTGGTCACCCGGCCAGTCTTCCCCATTACGGAGCGACCTCAGAGCTCATAGACCGATCTTCGGGTAGGACTGAGACCACACCACACACTCCACACACCGGGAAAGCGAGGCCACAACCCCTCGAGTTACACCCCGTACCTATTTACTGCTAGGTGAACAAGGGCCACACATTAAGAGGCTTGCCCATTTGCCAGACTGCTTCCCGGGACTCGAACCCGACCCTCTCGATTGTGAGTCGAGTCGTGTGTGTGTGTGTGTGTGTGTGTGTGTGTGTGTGTGTGTGTGTGTGTGTGTGTGTGTGTGTGTGTGTGTGTGTGGAAAAGAAAAAGAGCAGAGGAAGAAGATCGCGAACAAGTGGAAAAGAGAGAGAGAGAGAGAGAGAGAGAGAGAGAGAGAGAGAGAGAGAGAGAGAGAGAGAGAGAGAGAGAGAGAGAGAGAGAGAGAGAGAGAGAGTATACGAGGGGCTGGTAGAGGTTAAACACATTTGTCCATATATACAGGCGGGACGAGCCCTATACACAGCGTCCGGTCCCTCCCACCCTACCTACGGGCACTCCCACGACACTGAAAGGCGTAGGCGAGAGAGCTAATGTGCGACTGTAGGGAGGAGGAAGATGAGGAGGATGGGGCGGGAGAGGGAGAGGAGGAGGAAAAGGAACAAAAACACGGTAAGGAAGTACATTTTGTGGACCATATATTCAAAGGTTCCCGGATATCTTGATGACTTTTCAGCAAGGTAGAGTGAAGGGGAGTGATTGCAAGGATGTTTTTTTTTTTTTCCTAGGGTTACTGTGGTAGGTTGGCAAAAGCTACCCCGCATCATCACTGGGGAAAGCGTTCATATGAGAATCCGACTAATCATCCCTGTGGCCTCTCAAACAAGTCCTGACGAGAGAACAAAGGCTTTCGAAGTACGGGATCTGGCAGGAGGAGGAGGAGGAGGAGGAGGAGGAGGAGGAGGAGGAGGAGGAGGAGGAGGAGGAGGAGTAGAATAAGAATAAGAATAAGAAGAAGAAGAAGAAGAAGAAGAAGAAGAAGAAGAAGAAGAAGTAAAGACAGGGCCAAAATCTGACTGTGACCTATACGTGAGCGTGGAAGAGCCCGTGAGACAGCGGAACATCATACAAGTATCCTCCTTCAGCCGCTCCTCCCCTCCTCCCCTCCCCTCTTTCTCCTGGAGCTTGTTTTGGTGCGGGGCGTGGGGGCGCGCTGACCTCGGCGAACGTCGGGCGGGGCCGGTGGTGCCCTTTGTTCAGTTCAGATTGGACTATTCATCGCTTCTGATTTACCGTTTCTCCAGCGTCTGCCCGTGTTCCACTTCGAGGGGCGGCGGAGGGGTGGGCGGCCCGCGTCAGGAGGGTTTTCACGGGTGTTGGGAGAATTCTGCTCCTTGGTCTTTAAGCGAAAATCAAAGAAAAGTAAGAGTATATATATATATATATATATATATATATATATATATATATATATATATATATATATATATATATGAAAAAAAATAATGATAAAAAAAAAGTATAACGACACTGCCCATCCGTAAAAAATATCGAATAGTGAAGTTTAATTGGTGTACATGTCACCTGCGGTATATAATCATGACACACCGTTCATTACTTTATAAAAAGAAAATGACTTACAACTTGCTAATAACATCCGTGAGATGAGGGTGGAGTGCAGTACCGTACCGACACCAGGCCGGCTCACGCCCCGCCCTACCATACCCCGGGGATAGCGTTCATACTAGACCAGAGGGGTGAAGGAGGGGTGACGGAGGGGTGGTGGATGGTGGGGACATACTACCCGTACACCACGCATCACTGAAACTGAACCGGCTGTCAACAAACCCTTTCAGCCCCGGCGACCGTGCGGGTTAGCCGCCTTGACGTAGCGGCAGCGTGACGCCCAATAGAGGCTCCCCGTGAAGGCCTCCCAGTCTTCTGCCAGCCTATTCTACCTCGGCAAGAGCCATGATTTAGTTACTCGTGCCCTCCAAAGCCTGCTGGTCGAGGTGGGCGAACTCGGCGGAGGGTCCACGGTATGGGTGCGGCCAGTACAAGGAAACAAGCGGCGGGCGGGCAGGCAAGGTCGGCCGGCCACCGGGAGCCTCGTAGTGCCCGTCGCAGGATGGAACACACCACCTGGCGAGATTGCAAGTGTCCATCTGTTAGCCACGAACTGAAATCTGTCTTCGGCACGACGCATCTCCATTTAAACTTCAAAGCAACGGGAATATGATAAATAAAGTATGTAACAGAAATATTTCTTATACAACCTAACTATTTCCTTTCCTCATCCCGCGTGCCTCCCTTCATCCCTTCTCCAAACAAACAACAGAATACTTATGAGTAAAACACACTGAAACACACCAAACCTCCAAACAACAGGAATATGACGAATGAAACACTTATCTAAAACTTTTCCCCTTTTACTCATCCAGCCAGTCTCCCTTCGTCCCCCCAAACAGCAACGATCTTATAAACAAAACACACCAAAACTTTACACACATGGAACACCACGGCGTGCCTCCTCTCCATGCCTTCATACACCAGGAATCCCGAGAAAAAACAAAACACATAATAAGCTTAACATGGAACGCAACTAGCCAGCCACACCCACACCCAAGTCCTGTCGCTTGGAAGAGGAAGAGGGGAGGAGGAGGAGGAGGAGGAGGAGGAGGAGGAGGAGGAGGAGGAGGAGGAGGAGGAGAGAGAGAGAGAGAGAGAGAGAGAGAGAGAGAGAGAGAGAGAGAGAGAGAGAGAGAGAGAGAGAGAGAGAGAGAGAGAGAGAGAGAGGCAGTGCGCAAGACTCCTCTCGTTTTAAAATAACTGTTCTTCCTCGATTTATAGAAACTAGTTGGGGCGAATCTTATACCTAGTCACCGCCTTGAAGCACCACCACCACCACCACCAAGAACAAGGCGCCTCCTCATAAGGCAACTTGCAAGAAGGGACTCGACAGGCAGGCCGACACCCCGACACCCGTCCACGAACTTAACTACAAAGGAAAACCAGCACCTGAGGACGAATGGGTTGTGTATGATAATGACGCCTCCCGCTGCAGGTGTGAGGCGGGTCTGGGATGCCACCGACGCTCCAGGAATGTCTACACGGCTTATTTTGCTGCCTGGAGGACGCGGATCGAAAGGAGGAGGATGGAAGGAAAGAGGTATTTTTTTTCATTATTACATATATTTTTTTAGTAGGTTATCAGAAGAGATATAATTTGCATGAACTTTTTGCCTGCCAGTGGGACATATGGTTTTGTTCTCAGCTACCTTAGACAATATTATGAACACAAAAAAGTAAGATATAAGCACAAAACACATTTACTAGATATTCAATGACATCTTATGTTGTGAGCGTATACTTTAAAAATCAAAACTTACACCAAACTATAATACTAAGCTGAAAACAAATATAGCAGTCAAATGATTAAAATAACAATTAGAGTAATGAATTTTCTATGCAACTGAAGGGGATGCTAGTTACAAGAGACGAGTTTAGCTGCAACCATGTAGCATAGTGAGGGAAGTAAACAAGAACGGTATTAGAACACATGAACTAACGTTAAAACACAACACAAGAACACAAGAATAGAGGGAAGCTGCAAGAGGTCGCCAGGCCTATACGTGGCAGTCCCTGTATGAGTAATGCTACCTAATTCCATCTATCATCCCCATCCATAAATTTATCTTCTTTTAAAGCTCCCTATCGACTCAGCACCAACAACATGACCACTGAGTCCGTTCCACTCATCAACCACTAAAGGAATACATGTTGTCAGAGTGAAGAATTAACCTTACGCAAATATACAAATTATCCGCATTATATGGACCAGGGTTACAGGATCTGTGAAGTGGCATAGAAAGTATACAAGAAGAGATCAAATTACTCTACAGAAACACGTAATGCCCGAGTGAATCGCCAGCGCTATAAAACTATGGGTATCTCCTTCAGATTCTTTAACTCACAAGAGGACGAGGGTTTGGATACGAGAAAGGTCGTTTGGTACGGATGTAAGAGGAGCTCGAATCCTTGAGAGAAAAACGTGACTCAGTGAACCAACTGTATACAATAAAATAATTCTTTCACTTCTTGCTTACAGGAAGAAACGAATGGGGAGGCAAGAAAGTTACGAATAGTTTGGTAAGGAACTAAGAAACTGAATGCTTTAAGAGACGAGAAAGACTGTTTGGTGAGGCATGTAAGAGGCAGAATGCAACAAAAACAACGTGAATTGAGCGAACCATCAACGCCATACAAATAAACAACACTATAAACTAATCCGGCTCACTTGAGGAGGACAGATAGGAAGGGAGAAAGATCGTTTAATAAAGAAAGCAACAAATCGAATGCCATATACAAAACGTGACAAAGTGAATCATCAACGCGTGACAAACACATATAACTCCATCTCATTTTCTACGTGAGCACGAAGATCTTTGGGGTTTGGCAGGGGAGGGAGGATGGGGGCAAGACAGGGAGATACCATCGAGGGGCGTGCACAGTGACTCATCAACCCCCACACAACTAAGGGTCAAATTCTCAAACACTTTTGTGCTCCATCTCCACTATTTCAAAAGGCTTTATTTAAATTGACAAGAGTTTTTCAAGGTGTTTTTAAGGTTCTAGTGGAAGAGTGACAAGATTTCTACATTATTAACTGAAGAAACACACTTGAAAACCCCGCGCTAATTGTCTCTGAGGGCTTGGAAAATAGTTGTGGTGAAAATAGCAAAGCGTGTCTGAATACGGACTTAAATACGAGTAACTCCATCTCATTTTTCCCAGGTGAGGACGGCGAGCTGGAGGTGAGGCAGGGAAATATACGAGTAAATTACACTAGCGAAGGGGCGTGCACGAATAGAAGGAGGAAGAAGGATCCCATGGTTTATACAAGTATACACGTGACTTGGTGAATCATCGAAGCCATGCAACGTTATACACCTCCTATTGCAGCGAATTTCCCTTTTTTCTTTTTTTTTTATGCGTCATGGAGTTATGTACATTATAAAGCCCTTTGTCTCTGTGTACCGCATTTGTAGCGATGGCGAATACCGTGAAGCCACTTTCGAGGGAGTAAGAGTATTATTGTCGTCTTTTTTTTCCAGAATTTCCATGAGTCATTGTGTTGTCTTATATCTTTTAGTAGTAGTAGTAGTAGTAGTAGTAGTAGTAGTAGTAGTAGTAGTAGTAGTAGTAGTAGTAGTAGTAGTAGTAGTAGCAGTAGCAGTAGCAGTAGCAGTAGTAGTAGTAGCAGCAGTAGTAGCAGTAGCAGTAGCAGTAGCAGCAGCAGTAGCAGTGCAGTAGCAGTAGCAGTAGCAGCAGTAGTAGCAGTAGCAGTAGTAGTAGTAGTAGTAGTAGTAGTAGTAGTAGTAGTAGTAGTAGTAGTAGTAGTAGTAGTAGTAGTAGTAGTAGTAGTAGTAGTAGTAGTAGTAGTAGTAGTAGTAGTAGTAAGCTCTATCTTTTCTATTTACCAGTAGGAGGTAAATTAATCAGGAATACTAACCCCTATCTCGTGTATTTATCAGTAACAAGTAAAATAATCAAATAGTAGTAAGCCCCCCAATCTCTCTCATCTATCATTAAGAAGCGAAGTAATCAAACAACCTCGAGAGAATTAACCTAAGGGCATGTTGTTTATTGTCCTTCATACATACAAAACACACACTAGTGCATACAAACACTCTTATGTCTCAGGCACACAGACAAAGAGAATACGAGCATTACAGCAAGCCGGTTAACATACTACTGCAGGAATGTCTGTGCAGTATTTGCTACATAGTTGATGGGAATCGATAGCTTTCAAGGTAACGCCCTAGCAACTCCAACTAACCCAGACACAACACAGGGAAGGACAGGGAAAGGGCAAGGGGATGGACAGTACTAAAGAAAGGACGTGGGAGAGTTAGCACAGTGGGGAAGAAAAAGAGAGTAGGTAGTATGTATAATAGTGTTGTATTAAGAAAAGGATGCTCAGGGAAATGTTTTTACAGTGACGCCATGAAATAAAAAAAGGCAATTACTCGTGAGTCTAAACACGTGACACACACACACACACACACACACACACACACACAAACATTCCTAAGCCATATGTTTCAAAGGCCAAAACATCTCTCCTGCACAGTCCGTCATTCACACACACACACACACACACACACACACTTCACCACCACTACCCTTTCAACAAGGTGCAATTCATCTCAAGCAGTAGATCATCAGACAGCTGTTCCTACACACACACACACACACACACAGAGAGAGAGAGAGAGAGAGAGAGAGAGAGAGAGAGAGAGAGAGAGAGAGAGAGAGAGAGAGAGAGAGAGAGAGAGAGAGAGAGAGAGAGAGAGAGAGAGAGAGAGAGAGAGAGAGAGAGAGAGAGAGAGAGACCCTTTCCCACCCAACAACACACTAAGATCAAGAGACACTGGTAGGAAAACACAGTGAGGAGACAGCCCGCACACGACACGAAAGCTTCATAAACACAGTAGTGGAGCAAGACGTGAGAGCCCCAACCCGTAACAGCGACAGTAGGTGACAGACACGGGGAGCAACACAAGCACAGACTGGAGGGAGGGAAAATGAAAGAGAGTGAAGGAGCAAAAGGAAAGCCAAGAAGGGGAGATTGCTGGAGACTGGCACAGATGGGTTGACATGGTTTTCTTTTGTCTGTCTGAGTGTGTTTTGATCTCTCTCTCTCTCTCTCTCTCTCATCTTGTGTCCATTACTTTCTTTAATATACATCTATGGCACAGTTCGCTGCAGTGATATAGGCTAAATCTTTGACTCCATGCTGACACCACCCTCTGTATTCGTGAAGACAACATGAACATCACGCAAAATATACTGAACCGAGAATATCATATATACGTATTGTTAGTTTTATAAAAGGAAAAAGTAAAATGCATAAATATATCTTGCTTAAAATAGATAAATGTACCACAAGACGCCATCGATACTGTTCACCAATATGGACAGAGTATCAGAAACCTATAAAAATGAATTGTTTGTAACAGGAAAAAATAGTACATATTGTTTTTACAAAGCTGGGCGTGACCACACAAATCCTCTGTTTCATGAACACAAAATCCTAAAATTGCTAGACGTTTTATTTTTGCAGACACGCATTTTCATTTATAAATTACTTCATGTGTATATTTTGTACGCAATGGTTTTCATTTCACTATACAAACACGATACTGCATCGAGAAGACCATTGTGTACAGGAACACCTCGCTGCGAGACCACTCACGCCCTACAGAACATCACCACAACAGGCGCCGGGATCTGGAATACTTTCACAGGAATTAAGGAATTGTCAATCCTTCAACAACCTTAAATATTATGTCAAACAATACTCGATCCAATAATATTCCCTTGATCTGTAACTATCCTATTAAACATCCATACACGTTCAGGCGTTTGTTTCTAAATTTACGTATCTCTACATTCATAGCTGTTTTGTTCGTTCGTTCGTCCGTCCGTGTGTGTGTGTGTGTGTGTGTGTGTGTGTGTGTGTGTGTGTGTGTGTGTGTGTGTGTGTGTGTGTGTCATTTTGCTCTCTCTCTCTCTCTCTCTCTCTCTCTCTCTTTCCAGTCATGTTTCTTCCTCACCTTTCTCTTTTTTCTCTCTTTCTCTCACGTCCCTCTCCCCTCGCGTTCTCATTCCTCTCACACACTCCCTTTTACCCCAGGTCTCTCTCTCTCTCTCTCTCTCTCTCTCTCTCTCTCTCTCTCTCTCTCTCTCTCTCCCTCTCTTTCATTTCTTATTCCCCTCTCACAGTCTCTCCCTCCCCTAGCCTTCCCTTTCCTGACCGCTGCTTCTGTCACCTTTCTCTCACATTCTCTTCATCTACTCCTCCCTTTAACTTTCCCTACTCTCTCTCTCTCTCTCTCTGCTTTCACCATTTCTTCCTTAACAAATGCTTTTCTTTCTTTTCTTTTTCACTTCCCATGGTGTCATTAGTGTCTTTCATTTGTCTTTTACTTTTCCTCCCTCCTTCCATCTTACATTTCCTTCTCCCTCTTCTCTTTTCCTCCCCCTTACTTTCCACAACGCCATTAAATTAATTCATAATGTATTTCTCTCCTGCTCTCCCTTCTTCTCTTTCTCTTCATGTCTTATTTTGTTCTCTCCTCCTCCTTCCTACGCTTCATTTAACATCATTAAGTTCTTTCATTTCTTTTCTACTCCTGTTCTTCGTTCATAGCATCATTTGTTACATTACTCTTTTCTTCTTCCTCCTCCTCCTCCTCCTCCTCCTACACACGTTCTCCTCCCTTCTCTTCCTCCCTTCACTTCTCATAGCATCATTAGTTTCATTTTTTCTCCCCCTCTTCCTCTTTCCTCCATACACGTCTTATCTTATCTCTTCCTCCCTCCATTTCCTACAGCATCATAAGTTTGATTTTTTGACTCCTTCCTCCTTTCACCTTCCCTAAAAAACTACCGGAGAAGGAAGACCTGTAAATAAGGAGAGAAAAGATGTAAAAAGGGGAATTACAGGAAGCAATGAAGCCTAAACTCGGCAGTAGGGTGTGGCTGTGGCTGTGTTAGATGGATAGAGCGCTTCCTACAATAGTCTACGTGATGACAACAAACTACTGCTGCTGCCGCTGCTGTCAATAACGCCACCACCTGAGAAGGGCTTGGCTCATCGCTATGCCCCAAGTGGAGAGGCGCCTCCTAAAGCGAAGAGTGAAAGAGAAATGTTATACCATCACCACTGTCACCACTATCACTACTACTGCTGCCACTGCTATTATTACTTCTTCTACTATTACTACTATATACTACTAGCACTACTACTGCCACTACTACTACTACTACTACTACCACTATCACATGTCTGGTGTCGCTATAACTTTCACTCTTCTACTTCTACTGCTCCTACTGCTACATTAAGCCTATCGTCAACATATATTCACTCATTCAGCAATCATTATCATAGACGCCATTACGATCTCACCGTTACGTTGGCATTGCATCACTCAAACTTACTATTATTATCACTGTTGTCATCATTATCATCGTTATTGCTGTTGTTGCTGTCATTAACGCAATTAACACCATTTGAATTACCATCAGTCAAGAGAGAGAGAGAGAGAGAGAGAGAGAGAGAGAGAGAGAGAGAGCAACCACAAGCCACATTATTGAATCTCCTGTGTTTCATGTCTTTCCTAGTGCTGATGGAGAATATGATCCCTTGTGGTAGTGGTAGTCGTAGTAATAGTAGTAGTCGTAGTAGTAGTAGTAGTAGTAGTAGTAGTAGTAGTAGAGGTGGTGGTGGTGGTGGTGCGCTGTTACTTTAATTGTTGTTTAAGTCGTAATAATAACAAACTTTAAACACAATGAGAGTAATGACTAGCGGGATGACAACGCTACAGTTTTACTTGTTGATATTCTTTTTTCTCTCTCTCTCTCTCTCTCTCTCTCTCTCTCTCTCTCTCTCTCTCTCTTAAGTCTTCTGGTACACTCCTGTTTACAATTAATATTCGAATGTGATAACTATGACCATAATTCTTTTCACGGTATTCTTGTTAGTAGTAGTAGTAGTAGTAGTAGTAGTAGTAGTAGTAGTAGTAGTAGTAGTAGTAGTAGTAGTAGTAGTAGTATGTAGTAGCAGTAGTTTCTGTAATCCCTTTGTAAACATTAATCATCTAGAATACATTTTTTTTTTTTCATATTTCATTTGTTTGCTGTGTGTGTGTGTGTGTGTGTGTGTGTGTGTGTGTGTGTGTGTGCTTCCCTTTGTAACACCCAGCTTTTCAGTCAGCCTCGCTCCCTCCCTCTCCTTCCATCAACACGCCATCCTCCTCCTCCTCCTCCTCCTCCCTTCCCTCTATCTCTCTCTCACTCCTGCTTCGTCTCCATCACCAAATTCCCCGAGGCGCAAACACACACACACACACACACACACACACACACACACACACACACACACACACACACACACAGGACAACGTTATTTTCTCCTGGCTAGAACGAGGATTGATTGTTCTCTCTCTCTCTCTCTCTCTCTCTCTCTCAGGCGTGGCGGTGAATCACAATGTTTAGCTTCTCAACATTACAATCATTACTGGCTGCCATCATGGATTCCGTTCAGCTGGGTCCCATTAGGAGGAAAGTATATCATTCTATTTTATCCACTAGACTGGCGAAAACGAGGAGGAGGAGGGAGAAAATTAGCAATACTTTGGCTTCTAAATAATTGAACATCTCTCTCTCTCTCTCTCTCTCTTCATGACTACTGAGACACGCTATAAGAAGCAAATGTACCGCCGTGACAAAAGAAAAATCATGTTTATATTGTTAGGTTAAAAATAAATATCAAGTAATGCAATGTAATATCATAATGTGTGTATTCTCAAGTTATAATCCCCCTTAACATACCACACGTCATTCCAAGCTATATTGCACGTACAAGTATGTCCAGAAGCATTACTATTGTTCCATCATCAAAGTAAATCCAAGAAACACACCAGGTTACTGTATGTATTAATAAATGAATAACAAAGCCAATTCTCAATCAAAATACAGTTATGTTACTCTCGTTATTTATTCAGCTATCATCAAAGCAACACAAAGAAACACAAAAGAACAAAGAAGTAACGTCAGCTAACCAATGTGTGTGTGTGTGTGTGTGTGTGTGTGTGTGTGTGTGTGTGTGTGTGTGTGTGTGACGTCTGTATTTGCCTAACGTTATGCTAATGTCCCGTCACGCTGCCTGTTGCCATCTACACTATAATCAGGTGACGTTAATGTGAAGTGTGGTGGTGTGGTGGTGTGGTGGCGGCTGCAGGGGTGGACGGCTCGCCTCTCCTACTAATATGCCATCAGTTAGGTTCATTAGTCCCATTACATTCCGGACACCGTTGTAGGATTCTAGAGGGATTTAATGAAGGTTTGGAGAATATGTGGTTTTCTTATGAAGTTGAGAGTCATCTATATATAATTAATCATCTGCTACTCACTATTACAGCACGAGTCTCAGTACATTCTATATAACATTACTGAGATTTAGTGAATTTATGAAGTTAACTCTTTTTTTTCTCTCTCTCTCTCCTAATCGTGTTTACTAATCATCAGTTCCATTACATTATGAGCACCATTACGAAATTTCTGAGTGATGTTATAATTAAGGACTAATGTTTTTTTTTTTTACCATTAATGTTAAAAACCATTGCAGGATTCAACAAAATATTTCATTAAGATCAAGACGATAAAACTTGTTCATAATCACGTTGAAAACCATGTGACATTGCTCATACACTAATATTACTACTACTACTACTACAACTATTACTATAACAACTACTACCACCACCACTACTACTACTACTACAACTATCTCCACCACTACTACTACAACTTCTACTACTACTACTACTACTACTACTACTACTACTACTACTACTACTACTACCACTACTACTACTACTACTACTATTACTGCTATATACTCACTATGACCAACACATCACTTCATGGAGTCTAAAGATGAACACTGTATATACACACTCTAACTTAAGCACACATCAATACCACATTACATTGCATTACATTACACTTAAGCCAGTAATACATGGACCCTTTTCACAATTAAGCTTTACTTCTCATAACGAATGGGTTGCAGAAAGGCTTCGGTGAGAGGGGCCGCGGCTCAGGGCACCTCGCGGGGCGGAAAGACGAGACAGGCAGACAGGGAGGCGGGGAGACACGAGGCTGGCAGACGAGCGGGGGAGGCAGCGGCGGCCGACAGGAGGGGAAGCAGATACGAGAAGAGACGCCATTTGTTGAGAGAGAGAGAGAGAGAGAGAGAGAGAGAGAGAGAGAGGGGGAAAGGTAAATGTCTGTTTGTCTGTTTGCTATTCTTTCCACCAATATCAACCGCGTCGAGAGAGAGAGAGAGAGAGAGAGAGAGAGAGAGAGAGAGAGAGAGAGAGAGAGAGAGAGAGAGAGAGGGAAGAAATATGTTTGTCATTCTTTTCACTAATACCAACCACCACTCGAGAGAGAGAGAGAGAGAGAGAGAGAGAGAGAGAGAGAGAGAGAGAGAGAGAGATATATGAGTATGTCTTTCTCTCCAGCAATACCAACCACCACCACTACGAGAGAGAGAGAGAGAGAGAGAGAGAGAGAGAGAGAGAGAGAGAGAGAGAGAGAGAGAGAGAGAGAGAGAGAGAGAGCATTCCCCTCAGCGGCAAGCAATGCAATATCAACAAACCTCTTGATCTGAGTAACAAGAGTAACAAAGTGTCTGCATCTCACAATCCCACTTCACTGCTGCATCTTGCCTCACCTTACCTTGCCTTGCCTTGCCTTGCCTCTTGCACTATAAACATCAACAAAGCAAAGCAAAGAGGTGTGGAGATGAAACAAAACACACTTATAAACACAAACATATATATATAAACACACGCACACACACCAGAAGAAGAAGAAGAAGAAGAAGAAGAAGAAGAAGGTGTAGCGAAGGTGAGAAAAGACAAGGACGAAGGGAATGAAGGAGGAACACAAAGGAAAGACTAATTACAGCATTCCTGTCTGCGGTAACGAGGAGGCTGTCACGTGATAAACTTTAACTCTCCAATCTGGTTAAGTGAAGGATGCTGGGTAGTAAAGGTGAAGGTTTCTCCCCATCAGATGCTCTCAAGAAGGGAAAACACAAGTGGGAAATTTTGCATTGAGGGGGAAAAATAGTTGCATGAAGAAAAGAGTAGGAAGAAAAAGTAAGAAGGGGAACAAAGAGGAGGAGGAGGAGGAGGAGGAGGAGGAGGAGGAGGAGGAGGAGGAGGAGGAGGAGGAGGTGATGACGAAAACGATGTGTAAGAAGAAAAGGAGAAGAGGAAAAAGAGGTGAAAGTGGAGGTGAATGTGAAGCAGAAGGACGAAGAAGAAGAAGAAGAAGAAGAAGAAGAAGAAGAAGAAGAAGAAGAAGAAGAAAAGAAGAAGAAGAAGAAGAAGAAAGAGGTGATGGCCAAGAAATATAACAAAAATAAAGAGATAGAGAATAACAAAGAAAAGAATCGGAATAAAAAGAAGAAGAAGAAGAGGAGGAGGAGGAGGAGGAGGAGGAGGAGGAGGAGGATCAGGATCAGGCCGGGAAAAGCCTCATTAACCGTGACCAGGTGAGCAGAAGGCCAACGGGAAGGTAAGGGAGAGGAAAGGGTTAGGGGAGAGCAGCATGTCCTGTCAGCCTCTCTCTCTCTCTCTCTCTCTCTCTCTCTCTCTCTCTCTCTCTCTCTCTCTCTCTCTCTCCTTTTATCCCTCTTGTTCATTAACCTCCTTCCTCCTCTCATCTCATCTCTCTCGTCTCGTCTCGTCTCGTCTCGTCTCTCTCTCTCTCTCTCTCTCTCTGAATAAATGAATGAGTCAGTGATCGTGTGATTCTTGCAAATCTCTCTCTCTCTCTCTCTCTCTCTCTCTCTCTCTCTCTCTCCTTTACAACCACCACCACCACCACCACAAATCGATCACAGTGTTAGTCATCTGTCCCACC
The DNA here is from genome assembly GCF_017591435.1 of Portunus trituberculatus. NCBI lineage: Eukaryota > Metazoa > Arthropoda > Malacostraca > Decapoda > Portunidae > Portunus > Portunus trituberculatus. Next base: position 4,966,650 of record NC_059304.1, on the reverse strand, counting down.
CACCCACTAGCCCCCTCTCTCTCTCTCCTACAGTCATGCAAACCCACACGAGTATTGACTAAAAGGGAGAGGAGAGCAGGGAGAGAGGGGGAAAAAAGGAGGGGGAGGTGGTACGGAGGAGAGGAGGGGAAGGTGAGAGGGGAGGGAGAGTAAGAGGGAGAGGGAGAGGGAAATGAGATGAGAGGGTATATTACTTAGGTGAGTGTGGAGGAGGGGAGAGAGAGAGAGAGAGAGAGAGAGAGAGAGAGAGAGAGAGAGAGAGAGAGAGAGAGAGAGAGAGAGAGAGAGAGAGAGAGAGAGAGAGAGAGAGAGAGAGAGAGAGAGAGAGATGAGAAGGAAAGGTTTGAAAGAGGCTTGTGGAGGATGTAAGAGAGAGAGAGAGAGAGAGAGAGAGAGAGAGAGAGAGAGAGAGAGAGAGAGAGAGAGAGAGAGAGAGAGCGAAAATGAGGAACAATGAAGGAGTGGTGGTGGTGGTGAGGCGGCGGGGAAGGAAGGGGAGAAGAGGTGAGCAGGAGTGAGGAGAGGAGTGGGGGTGGCAGAGGAGAGGGGGGACACATGCTCCCTCCCGCCCGTGATCATGGGCGTGAAGAGTGTCGACCTCCCTCACTATACCCGACCTCCCTCTTCCCTTCATTTTTTTCTTTCCACGCTCTCCCACTCCATCTTCCCGTTCCTCTCACTTCTCCCTCCTCCTGTAGCACCTCGTTGCCTTAAGCCCTAATGACTGCCTTATTAATCCTGTTTGCATAGGGAGGTGTGAATGAAGGTGTCAAATTAATACAAAGGCTAATATTTGTCCTCGCAATCAAGGCTGGTGAAGGATTAGCGCCCGGGTGTCGGAGGAGCGAAGGGAGGGAGCTGCCAGGGACGGGGCCAAGACGGTGTTATTTTTACAGGACTCTCGGCTGTACATTTTCTCTGACGTGGGAAGGAAGGAGGCTGAAGGCTGGCGGGGTGCTTTCCTGAGCCTGTCTGCTTGGGTTTTTAAATATACACGACGGGAGGGGCGAGGAAGGCGGGAGCATGAGGGGGAATCGCAGAAGTAGCGGTGCACACTTGGTAAACATACCCAGCTGGCGCGCGAACCAATCCATCTGTCCCACGATCCCAATCATCCCACTCCCAGCGCTCCCTCCGCCGCCGCGGTTACTGCCACCACCGCTGCATCACCACCACTACCTTTATTGCCGCCCCCGCCACACTCATCCGGCTCCTTGCTGCGTCCGTGAGACCAGGCACGTGGACGGCAGCAAAAGGGACGTATATGCCGGTGATCAGAAACGGGCGAATTCGTCAGAGAGCATTCGAACAATTTGGTGTCGTTTTCAAGCCACACAAAACATGATATGCAGGGTTGCGACGCCCCGTGGCGGTATGGGGAGGGGTGGCAGGGTGGGCAGCAGGTTGTGTCGCTGGCGTGAAGACGAGGGAGCTTCTAGGTGGAGCATCGCTATTGTGTAGGTGGTGGTGGTGGTGGTGGTGGTGATGGTGGTGGTGGTTTTGTCTCGGCAGCACTCACAAATGGTATCTTTTATCTATTCATCTTCATTCTTTTCTCGTTTCTTCCCGTCTGTTGTCTTCAATATAACACACGCTAACGAGAGAGAGAGAGAGAGAGAGAGAGAGAGAGA
>NC_059304.1:4892519-4960019 GCF_017591435.1 Portunus trituberculatus | reverse complement strand
ACGAGTGGATATTGGTAGTGAGAAAGTCTCCAGGGAACACTCACTGTCGAAACGTAAGAGAAGTAAAGATTCTCCCGACTGTATGTTCTCGCTACCGCAACCCACACACCTAACATCAAGACTAGTAACGGTCAATAATCCAATAATGCTTCCAATGCTGCTCAGACTAGAAAGGAAATACGTCATGTTGATTGGTAGGCTTACAAAAATATTCATGTGATAAACTCAACAGGAAACACTTAACAGTTACCAGAGTCATACACTTATCATTGACAGAAAAAAAAAAAAAAAAAAAAAAAACACTTGGCACTGGCACTTAGGCTTTCAGTTTTGTCTCGATAAATCAAAGCTTCATTCACGTAGCACGGTATATATTATTAAAGCTCGATAATTATGGACAGATAACGCCTTACGCTATCTGAAAACAAGTCCTCATAGATCATAATAAAAGACTGCCATACATTAACATAAAACTAAAGAACGTACATAAAAAAGGACACTTAAACATGCGGAATACTAACACACGGACAAAGTAAAGACGAAAATATAGCATAACAACATCATACAGACACAAAACTATCGTACGTAAAAATATGATAAAACAGTGACACTTAACATGCAGAGTACAGATAGAGAGACAGATTAACAGACACAGCAGGTAAACATAATTACGTGACGACCGCTAATCGGTGCGCACTTCTCTGTCGTCCTAACGGGCAGTGTTACGCAAATCTCGACCTCGATCACAGCTTCTTCTTGCCTCTCCGCCACCTCCACTTCCTACACCCGACTGTCTTTGGGGTGTTAGGGAGATATAAAGTAATTTTCTTAGTTGTGGTATGTGTTTGGTGTCAAAATATGGAATCTTTCTATAAACACCATCATTAATTTTCTTACATGATTTTTTGTTGTAGTATGTGTTTGGTGTGAAGAGATGATATGAAATCTGTCTATAAACATCGTCATTAATTTTCTTAGATGAATTTTGTAGTAATGTATGGTGTGGATAGGGGATGGAGCAACACATACACTCTCCTAACCTAATTTTTGGTTAGCACTAGGTATACGATAAACTAATGAACGCTTTTACGTAATAACTAAAAGGAAAACTAAAAAGAAAGAAGTTTAAGCATACGTCTGGAACATGCATAAAAACAGAGACTTCTTTGGAAATAAAAATGATAGTAATAATAATAACAATAATAATAATAATAATAATAATAATAATAATAATAATAATAATAATAATAATAATAATAATAATAATAATACGTAATAATAAAATAACAACAATAACGTCATTTTTCTTTTAATGCCCACCTTTCTTTTTTCTTTTTCCTTTTTACTTATCTGTATATTTGTCTATTTCGTGTATTTCAAAACAGGCAGCGGGAATTCTCGTGAGAAGACGGAGAGAAGAAGAGAGCTAGTCATCATCACCATCGTCATCATCATCATCACAGGTCATTTATCCCTGCACGGTTCCATCCAATACTGTTTCCATTCCCTTCACCACACGCCCTGTCCTTTAAGCTTCTGCAGGCTTCTCAGGGGGCGCGATCTCCGTCAGGGTCGTCTCAGCCACCTTGTCTTCTGCAAGGAATAGAACACACACTAGAATATTGCAGGGTTCAAATGCCAAGCTAATATCTTCGTAGCACTAAAATGAGCATGATTATCTTTACATCTGGTGAATAATTTGGAAGTTAGACATGAAGCCGTTATGTTTTATCTGAATCTGTATTCTGGAATGCTCTAGGCTCTCGCACCGGCTACTCTGATGGTTAGTCAGGTTTTCGAGGGTATTTTTCCCATTTATCGATATAGAATCCTCGTTAAACAATCATTCAATTCTTTGATTATTGCTTGGTACACTCTTTCTTATGCATTAATCACTCTGAGATGTCTGTACTTGTTCTATAGTCACTTCCAATCTTTAATCTCACTAGAAATTGAAAAGAAAAAATCTATATTCTTTTTAATTCCCTATACTTTGTTGCAGACGCTTATAGAGAGTTCATGCCTTACTTCTGGTGCGGTTAATTGTTTCTCAGAGCACTAAAAATGTGAAACTAGGTAAAATTCTTTATTATTTCAATTAAAAACTGTAAAATTTAGTCAGGGTAAGACGCCTAGATGTTTGAGAATACAACCACTGATTTCGTAGACTTGCCGCTACAGTAGAATGTCACGTAAGTATGAACAATATGCCGAACCTCACCTATACTTTACCCTTTTCTGTTATCTCAGTCTCTTTTCTGAGTACATCTTCCTGTAAGAACGAAAAGGCTAAGGTATTTAAGTGACCTTGCCTAACCTGACGCCTATGCCAACACCAGTCACCACGACCACGTTCCTGACATTCCCAACTGACACTCACGCCATAGCCCCGAGCAACCCCATAACAGCCTTTCCACAACCCCGCCACAACCACACCACAGCCTCCCAATAACCCCACCACAGCTACGCCCACAGCTCCGCCACTCCTCGTCAAATCAGCCATGCATGTGTAGACCCAGCTTAACATTTCAGGCTTCACCCCACCCGTGGATCCTGCATGAGGGAATAACAGTGGGCGTCTGGTTTGGCTCGCAATGCAAACCTTTTTCTATTTCACGCCTTCCTTACTAATAATTTTGTGAACGAATCCTAAAAAAAAAAAAAAAAAAAATGTAGCAGTCGCATTTAAACTTGATAGAGAATTCATAATACCCGTCAGTCATCACGATTACATAAAACGTGCTGGCAGATAGATTTAAACACGTCCAATAAACCAGTCAAGCACGAGGAAGGGAAAAGAGAAAATGTGAGTCTTTCCCCGCCCCCGGTAAGAAACTGCTTAAGGAAAGACCCCAGAGTGTCTAGCGCCGCGGGACAAGGCCAAAGCAAAGACTCATCCGTACCAGTCTCGCTAACCACGACCTCCGGGGTGGTGTTCGCCTCGTTCACCGTCACCGTCAGCATGCCGTCCACGTCATCCAGCTCCTTGGAGTCAAACATCACACATAGCGTCTTCTCCCCCGCTGTGGTGGGCTTCACTGTGAACTGGCACCGCGCCTCACCGCCCACCGGCACCGTACTGGGGAGGAAAGAAATGGTTGTACTATTGTTGGGGGAGGAAAGAAATGGTTGTACTATTGTTGGGGGAGGGAAGGAATGTTTGCACTAGTGTGGAGGGGAGGGAAGGAATGGCTGCACTAAAGTGAGGGGAGGGAAGGGATGGTTGTACTAATGTGAGGGGAAAGAAGAAATGGTTGTACTAGAGTGTGGGGAGGGAAGGAATTGTTTTTACCAGTGTGAGGGGAGGGAAGGAATGGTTGCACTAGACTAGAGTGAGACGAGGGAAGGAGTTGTGCTATTGTCGAAGAGGGATGGAATGGTTGTACTAATAAGAGAGAAGGGAAGGAGTGATTGTAATGACTAATCACTAATGTGTTGTTGGCGATGCATCACCACGCGCTATTCACAACAGAGCGTCAAGGACAAGGCAGCCTGGGCTACATGGCGGCCTTGGGTAGGATATAAAGATGAGTGGGCGCCCTCACACCGATATAAGAAAGAAAAAAAATGCATAACTCCTCTATCATAACACGACGACTAGTAAAGAATATTTTTTTTTTTTTTTTTTTTTACATTACAAGGGCACTGGCCAAGGGAAAACAAAGTTGGAAAAAAAAAAATCCCGCTGGTTGCCAGGCCCTGTTAAGAGGAATAGTATAAAGAGAAAAAACAAAAAAATCTAAAAGGAGGGTCCAGTTAACGTAAGAGGTGTCTTGACACTCCTCTTTTGAAAGAGTTTAAGTCATAGGCAGGTGGAAATACAGACACAGGTAGAGAGTTCCAGAGTTTACCAGTGTAGGGAATGAAGGAGTGAAGATACTGGTTAACTCTTGCATTAGGAAGATGGACAGAATAGGGATGAGAAGAAGTAGAGAGTCTTGTGCAGCGAGGCCGCAGGAGGGGGAAGGCATGCAGTTAGCAAGTTCAGAAGAGCAGACAGCATGAAAACAGCGGTAGAAGACAGATAAAGATGCAACATTGCGGCGGTGACTTAAAGAATCAAGACAGTCAGTTAGAGGAGAAGAGTTGATAAGACGAAAAGCTTTAGATTCCACCTTGTTTAGTAAAGCTGTGTGTGGATCCCCCAGACATGAGAGCCATACTCCATACACGGGCGGATAAGGCCCTTGTACAGAGCAAGCAGCTGGGAGGGAGAGAAAATGGACGAAGACGCCATAGGACACCTAACTTCTTGGAAGCTGATTTAGCAAGAGTAGAGATGTGAAATTTCCAGTTTAGATTTTTAGTGAAGGATAGACCGAGTGTGTTTAATGTAGAGGAGAGGGAAGTTGAGTGTTATTGAAGAAGAGAGGATAGTTGTCTGGAAGGTTATGTCGAGTAGATAGTTGTAGAAATTGAGTTTTTGAGGCATTGAACAAAACCAGGTTTTCTCTGCCCCAATCAGAAACAAGTGAAAGATCAGAAGTTAGGCGTCCCATAGCATCTCGCCTTGAGTCATTTAATTGTTGTTGGGTTGGGCGTCTGTTGAACGCTGTTGAATAATGCAGGGTGGTATCATCAGCATAGGAGTGGATAGGGCATTGAGTCAGATTTAGGAGATCATTGATGAATAATAGAAAGAGAGTGGGTGATAGGACAGAACCCTGTGGAACACCACTGTTGATAGTTTTAGGGGAAGAACAGTGACCGTCTACTACAGCAGCAATGCATGAGTGAAAATAAAATAAAAGAAAACATTAATTTATGTAGCTATGAGAATAATACTATTTGTTTGTACTTACATGTGACGACAATATGCACACAATGTACCACAACAAGCACGCAACACCAGACTTACTTGTTAAGCCTGACGTACTCCGACTCAGTGAGCCCCGCGCCCTGGACGAGGAACCAGCCGCGGTTGAGGGGCATCGGCAGCGGGTTGGTGAAGTAGGCGTGGCAGACACACTCCTTGCCCAGTCTCATGTCACCCTCGTACTGCACATGGATAGGTAGATAGATGAATAAATAGATGGATAGATGGGTAGATAGATATATAAAGATGAATATCCTAATACAATATCATAGAAAACACACTGAAAAAGGTATTAATCATTCGTAGATGGACGGAAAATATATCACACCTTCATATATATCCGGAAAGTTAACGATATACGAGAAAAAAGTGAATAAGCAATAATAATAATAATGACTTCCTCCTTATATTCCACTTCAGTTGGCTATTCATTCACCACCGCCATTTCCTTCCCCCGCTGTGAGCCACAAAAGATTCCCAATAGTCCACAGCCCGCATTCTCAAATGTTTCAGCGTCTTATCACCACTACTTCAAACACGCCATGATGGAAGATATTGGGGGTTTTCAAGGCCGTTTTCAAGATTGTATTGGTAGCAAGACAAGAATTCTGCACCAATAATAGAAAAAAAAAAAAAAAGAAACACTGACGAGAACCCGAGAAATCACCCCTGTGTCCTTTGAAATAGTTTTTATAAGAGTCTAAAGCCTTTGAAAATACTGAACACTCAATATCGTACTTTCCGTCACCTTCCCTAACACCACGTTGCCCACCTCACCTCAATCTTGATGTCTGGTTTTCTGCATCGGAAGTCATCCTGAGCGAAGTACTCGTAGTCGTTCTCCTCCACCTTAGCCAGGCACGATAGGTTGAAGGCGCAGTGATAGGTCAGCTTCTTGTAGTACTCGTCGAAGCTTACCTCCAGCGTTACTGTCTCCTCTACACAGAGAGAGAGAGAGAGAGAGAGAGAGAGAGAGAGAGAGAGAGAGAGAGAGAGAGAGAGAGAGAGAGAGAGAGAGAGAGAGAGAGAGAGAATTAATATTGGTTTGATTGGTGCTTATCTAAACCGTTCTTTGCTATGACAAAAAAGGCATCTGTTACTTAATATTGTTGGTTATACTTATTATATCTTATCTTTAGCTTACTGTCCCCTTCTAAAATAATAATTAAAAAGCTCAGGAGTTTACCTTGCATTACTCAACTATAGACTCCACAAACAACCTTCGTCATAGCATCACCATAATCCCCAGTCACGTTGCCTATATGTATACGCGCTCCAGACTTCACTCCCTGTGTTCCTCTTTAAATATTCAACGTTCCGATGTTGACTTTCTTAACTGAATGCTCGCTGCGCCATTAAAGTTCCCGTTCCATTAGTGGGGTTAAAAATACATCTGGGTCACGGGCGTTTTGTAATTTAAGAAGACGGAGTCAACGGGAAAGCCAGGAGTTGAAATGAGCAGGAATTGGGTGGACTCTTACATGATGCCTACTTGGGAAACACTTCAAAGGGAAAAGAAGTCATTGCTTGGGAAACCAGGCCATGGACGTGATGTGGAAACCATGAGACCGTCAACTCACAATAAACAAATATAGGACCTAATTCTGAAGCACTTCAGGCCGCTCTTCCACCAAAATCAAAATACATTAGTTGAAGTCACACGGGTTTTTAATGAGCATCTTTTTTATTGTTATTCTAGTGACAGATCAACATTTATGCATCAGTAACAGGAGAAACACGCTTGGGAACACGGCTAATCATCTTTGTGGTCCTGGAAAACAGTTGTGGGGAGAGAGCAAAGCGCTTCTGAATACGAGTCATAATACGAACTTCACAAAATCCTTATCAACGTAATGAAGACAGGCGTTGGTGCGTTCCAGTGTACCCTTCCTGGGCGTCACGAGACTTTAATAAACACGAGCAGCTACACTAATAATTATCGACCATCGTTAATGGCAGAAAAATATACACGCGCTGCCTCGCTAATTATCGCTGGTTCATTATTTACGGTTCAAAAATCTGCCAATAGAGAATAAAGCAATCGCCGTGAGCGTCTCAGTAAAGGGCGACGTTGCGCTAAAATAGTTCACACCAAGGAAGCTGCATGGAGTCTTTGTTTTCCTTAGTTCATATCTAGAAAATTGTCGCGATGGGTATGTTTTTCTACTGGCCTTCCTTCATAGATCCACCGCCAGAGGGAAGTACAGTCGCTACATTAGTAAGAAACCTTGCCGGAAAAGGGTGATGTTTGATTAAATATCTTGTAGAAGCTTCCACCTAATGGGAGCTCAATTACTAAACGAGTTCTTTAGATTTTTTTTATGATAATGGCGTTGGTAACCATTTTACATAATAACACCCATCACATATAGATGACAGAGTGTTGGATTGCTAACCCGTGAATTTTCTTACTATGGCGAACAAGCGAAGTAATCACCTCCCTGTTTGATGTTACATGTCCTGCCAACACACACACACACACACGGGAGAAAGGACATTAAAAGAGACCACTTACAGAAGAGCCATAAATAAGCTTAGTTTCCCTAATAGGAACCTAGAAACATGGAATAGTCTTGAATTATTATTGATCTTAGTGAAACTCGATGTGAATTGATGTGAAAGAACGACAAACATACTGCTCCTTTCACGTCACAACTGGTAAACACACACCAGCCCACCCACCCACCCACACACACACCCACACCCACACCCACGTACGTACTTGAGAAGGGCTTGATGGTGAGCTTCTGGCGTTGTGACTTGACGTGGTGCTTGGTGGCGCCAGTGTACAGTACAGTGTCTGCCCGCAGCACCACCTCCAACTTGTGCTCCTTCTCCCCCTTGTTGTGCACTTCAACAGACGACCTGCCGACAACACTCCACTTATACATGTGCCTTACTTATTCACGTGTCTGTTTACTCATACATTGACCTATTTATTCATGTGTGTAGTAACTTATCTTTTCATCTATGCCCATTTCATTTCTTTATTCGTTTATCTATTCACGTATCCATTTTCTTATTCACTGATGTATTTGTTAACTTGTTTGTTCACTTGTTTATTGACATCATTATTATTCTGCAGCTTTATTTACTTTCTTTTATTATTTTCAGACGGTGTGAGAATGGAATAATGTTTAAATGTTTAGTACGTAAACATTCTCTCTCTCTCTCTCTCTCTCTCTCTCTCTCTCTCTCTCTCTCTCTCTCTCGCTTTATAGTCACCTAATGTCTCTTTATGGAGCGACATTTCCTGACTCTTTTCTTTATTTTTACAACCCTATGATCTCTCTCTCTCTCTCTCTCTCTGGTCAGATATTAAGAAAAAAAATTGGAAAAAAATCACACCTCATTTCAGAACAGCGTAAACTACTACAACAACAACTACTACTACTACTACTACTACTACTACTACTACTACTACTACTACTAACAATAATAACGATACTAATAACGGACAATAACAACAACAACAGCAACACTAAACAACCATACACACCACCACAAAAAAAAAAAAAAATAAAATAAATCAAACAAAAGAAAATAAGAGACCCGCGATACAAGTAATAAATCACGTGCAGATACTCAGTTATTTAAATCCACAGTGCTTAGCCCAGGCCAAATGGCAGCAGCAGCAGCAGCAGCAACAGCAGCAGCATGAACTCAACCTTACTAAGTGTTTTCCGCGCCGCCCCAACGTTTCCCTTTGTGTCTGACAGCGAAGATTGAGCGTCCCCATAAAGCCTGATTTAGCTCACTATTACCTACACTGGCCCACAATGTTTCTGTCTGTCTGTCTGCCTGCTTGCCTGTCCGTCTGTCTGCCTGCTTGCCTGTCCGTCTATCTGCCTATTTGTCTGTCTGTCTACCTACTGGGGAGTACGTCTGGCTATCTGTCTGTCTGTCTGTCTGTGTATTGGGGTGTTTGTCTGGCTATCTGCTTGGCTGTCTGTCTGTCTGTATTTCTTTCTATTAGGTTGTCTATCTGGCTATCTGGTTGGCTGTCTGGTTGTTTGTCTAGCTTTCTGTTTGGCTACCTGGCTGGCTTGTTGGCGATCTCTCTCTCTCTCTCTCTCTCTCTCTCTCTCTCTCTCTCTCTCTCTCTCTCTCTCTCTCACTGGCAATGTTATTTAATCCTATCGTTCTAGAGTTAAAATCAATCAATCAATCAATCAGTCAGTTAATCTCTCTCTCTCTCTCTCTCTCTCTCTCTCTCTCTCTCTCTCTCTCTCTCTCTCTCTCTCTCTCTCTCTCTCTCTCACTTGAAGGGCTGGCCAATCATGATGTCGTCTTTCATCTTGAAGTCGAATTCCACCTCCTCAAACTCTTCGTTCAGGTAGTAACGGGCGAAGGTGTTCTCACAGAGCCGCAGCGCCGACTTCATCACGTCCCTCTCCTCCTTGGAATCTGGAGAGGAAAAAAAATAATAAATAAATAAGACAAAATTAATAAACATACTCTCTCTTCTTGGATGTTGGGAAGGGATATATAGTGGGAAGGTAAATAAATAGACATACTCTCTCTTCTTAGACGCTGGGAAAGGAAACAAGAGGACAGATAGATAGAAGAAAGACATACCCTCTCTTATTTTGGATGCTGGGAAAGGAAACAGTGGGAAAGATAAATGGAAGAAAAACACTCTTTTTTTCTCTCTCTCTCTGGATGCTGGGAAGGGAAACAAGGGGAAAGATAGATAGAAAAAAAGATATACCCTCTCTTATTTTGGATGCTGGGAAGGAAAACAGTGGGAAAGATAAATAGAAGACGTGTCCTTTCTTCTTAGATGCTGGGAAGGGAAACAAGGGGAAGGTAAATAGACATACCCTCTTCTTCTTTGGATGCTCAGAAGGTGAGGGTAGCAAAGAGTCGAAGGAAGAAAAGGTTTAAGGATTTTCGCATTTGAATTTCGTGTTTCAAGGGTTACTTTGATTTTAAGGGCGACGATACGCTGTCGTAGAAAGGAGGGACATGATTTCTTGTTTTCTCTCTCTCTCTCTCTCTCTCTCTCTCTCTCTCTCTCTCTCTCTCTCTCTATCCATCTATTTATTTATCAATCTATCTATCTATCTTTTCGATCTCTGTGTGTGTGTGTGTGTGTGTGTGTGTGTGTGTGTGTGTGTGTGTGTGTGTGTGTGTGTGTGTGTGTGTCTGTGTGTGTGTTTGCGCGCGCGTTTGAATTTGGTGTTTTCAATTTTTTTTTTTTCCATCTTATTTTGAGTCTGAAAAACGAACATAAGAATAATAATAGGAAAGAGGAACAGGAACAAATTTTTATGCGGTTTTCATTTAAATCCGAGAGGTTAATGCGCATTTTATATCCGAGTCTGAGAGTGAAATGACATCTTAATGGAAGGAACGGGGACGGCTGAATTCACAGGATGCTATTATGTAAATGTGGTGGTTTGCTGTGATTTTTATTTTGATGATATGGGTTACGATGCGAAGACTACGTGGAGGGACGGAACGATATCGAATTTAGTGGAGAAAGAAAGAGAGAAAAAAAAAAAAGATAAGGAGAGTAGGAATAAGATCTGATGGGTTTCGTGTATGAATTTAATGGTAAGTGAATTTAATTGTTCATGTACAAAGGGACCTCTGAAATTAAAGTGTTTACAGGAGTATCCTAAACCCTAAATCTTTTATATATTTTTTTCTATCTGTTATTTGTTTTATTAGTGTTACCAGTTTTGTTATTTTAATTAACTTTTCTCAGTTAGCTCATTAACCAATTTCAAGTAATCTTGAAAATAGTGTATAACATAATGAATTAAAGAAAAAATGAAATATTATAGTTTAGTATCTCCATTTTCTCTCTCTTTTCCTCTCTGAGACCCAAAAGAAAACGATTGTTGGTTGAGGGAGGGGTGCTTTTATACTGGCAGAATGATAACAGGAAGAAAAAAAGAAGTAAAAGAAAGAAAAAAAGAAGAAAGAAAACGTAGAAAAGAAGAAAAGAGCATAAAAAAGAAGAGGGAAGGAGAAAAGACAAGGAAAAGAAGAACAGAAAGAATAAAAACATCAAGAACATCAATGCCCATACAGTAAATTTACCTTCTTCGTACTTATAAAGATGAGTGACGTCCTCGCGGCCATACCGACCCACGGCCTTCGTGCTCAGGAACTTTCCGATGCTGCAACATCAAAATTTGATTACGGGAGTCTCTTGGGCGGCATTCAAAGTGACGTGTGTGTGTGTGTGTGTGTGTTTCACTGTTTGATCTGCTGCAGTCTCTGACGAGACAGCCAGACGTTACCCTACGGAACGAGCTCAGAGCTCATTATTTCCGAGCTTCGGATAGGCCTGAGACCAGGCACACACCACACACCGGGACAAGGTAACAACTCCTCGAGTTACATTCCGTACCTACTCACTGCTAGGTGAACAGGGGCTACACGTGAAAGGAGACACACCCAAATATCTCCACCCGGCCGGGGAAACGAACCCCGGTCCTCTGGCTTGTGAAGCCAGCGCTCTAACCACTGAGCTACCGGGCGTGTGTGTGTGTGTGTGTGTGTGAAGGGGAGAGTGTGGATGGATAGGTGGGTGCAAAACGCCGGGCAAAGATTTGAAAAAAAATAGGTGCTAGGAAAAGTCCGTTAAGTTGACGCTTAGATAAACAGTAAACTAATTAATATATATCGAGAGCCACTTTGATTCAGTGGAGGTAATGTAGAATGGAAAATATTTGGTATATTCTACATCAATGAGGAGGTAGTGTGTGTGTGTGTGTGTGTGTGTGTGTGTGTGTGTGTAATTCACCACGGTCGTCTGCTAGTCACCCAGCCAGCCTTCCCCATTACGGAGCGAGCTCAGAACTCAAAGACCGATCTTCGGGTAGGACTGAGACCACAACACACACTCCACACACCAGGAAAGCGAGACCACAACACCTCGAGTTACATCCCGTACCTACTTACTGCTAGGTGAACAGGGGCCACACATTAAGAGGGTGCCCATTTGCCTCGTCGCGCCCGGGACTCTAGCCCGGGCCTTCTCGGTTGTGAGCCTAGTGTGCAAACCACTACACTACGCGGTGTGTGTGTGTGTGTGTGTGTGTGTTTCACTGTTTGATCTGCTGCAGTCTCTGACGAGACAGCCAGACGTTACCCTACGGAACAAGCTCAGAGCTCATTATTTCCGATCTTCGGATAGGCCTGAGACCAGGCACACACCACACACCGGGACAACAAGGTCACAACTCCTCGATTTACATCCCGTACCTACTCACTGCTAGGTGAACAGGGGCTACACGTGAAAGGAGACACACCCATATATCTCCACCCGACCGGGGAATCGAACCCCGGTCCTCTGGCTTGTGAAGCCAGCGCTCTAACCACTGAGCTACCGGTGTGTGTGTGTGTGTGTGTGTGTGTAATTCACCACGGTCGTCTGCTGGTCACCCAGCCAGTGTGTGTGTGTGTGTGTGTGTGTGTGTGTGTGTGCTCACCAGTCTTTATCGTAGCCGAGCAGCTTCATTGGCTGGCAGCGTCCTCGGTACTTCCAGTAAAGCTTGTCGGCGTTGACCTCAGCGAAGATGAAGGGAATGTCGAAAGGCTTGTTGATGTGTCCCGCCTTGATGGCCTTGAGGGGGGCGGGCCCGCAGCGGTACTGGCCGTCACTCTGCTCCTGTGGCGTCGCGTCCACCGCCTGCCACCCGTCGTAGTCCCCGTCAAGGTCCGGACGGGTCATCCACACCTCGTTCCACACGTGAAAGTTCCACACGGAGTCGCAGTTGAGTCGCTCGATGGCTTCGCTTTCGTCATCTAAAAAGTAGTCAATGGTGAGGGAGCCGTGCGTGTCGTGTGCAGAGGAGAAGTTGGTGACGGAGCGACAGGGGAGGCCCAAGGCGCGGCAGGCTGCGGTCATTACGCCGGAGAACACCCAACACTGTCCATACTTGACGGGCTTCTTGGTTTCGTAGAACTGCTGGAGGATGCGCTGAGACCCGCCCCATTGAGTCGGCGACACGCCCCCGCTGAAGTCATCGCCCCACTTGCCCACCAGCACGCCGGCGTCGTCTGGGGAATTAATCTGTGGAATTCGGAGGTATGTGTCACTACTGCGCCCATTCTTTAGTAGTATGAATAAAATTATTATTACAATTCAGCCTTCCATCTTTTTTTCTCCTAACTAACATTCCGCTCTCTGTTTTTCTTAACACCTTCTCTTCCTCAAATTCACGATTAGTATTTCATTATTCCTTTCTCTTTCTTCTACCTAGAACCCTATCCACTTTCTTCCCCCATCCATCGACCACACCTAATAACCATCACTATAATAAAACGGTCCATACACACCCCAGCAGACAGGGCGCGGGAGATCTTGACCGGGTCATTCCTGTTGGCAGAGGACATCTTGCACACATTCTCCAGCACAAACAGCACACTCTTCAGAACATCCTTCTCGTACTGCCCGAAGAGCCAAGGGCACGGCCGCAACATCTTAGAAGTGCCTCGCCAGATGAGTCCGAAGTCACTTTCTACATACTCCTGCCGCTCCGCCTCCTTCTCCAGGTACACGGGGTCCTCTGTGGGGACATATTATTGATCTCTTTACTCATTTTTATGTAAGAGCGGCGCTGGCTAAGCGCAACACAATCTGTATTTATATGAGACTCACTGAGGTGCCAGTCCCTAAATAAGAGCAAAAAAGTTTAACTGAAAATAGAACAGTATATTGAAACCTCCGTATTACGAAAATTAAGTCATAGAAAGGAGACAAATACAAAAATAGACAAGAAGGAAATTTCAAAGTGTAGCAGTAAAAAGGATGAAAGACTGTGAATACTGCATGGTTTACTCTTGCAAATGTGGTACACGGAATAAGGGTGAAAGAATGCCTAGACCACAACAGGATGAAGAAAGACAGAGATAAACGACTGTGGGGAAGAACCCTCACCTTCGCACCACGTATTGAAGAGCAAGTAGATGGGCTCTGGACATTGGTAGGAGTTAGTATGCCCTGCACTATTCACGTCAGCCTCTACCTGCCACTCCCCGATGACAGCTTGAGGGGATGTGGTTATCTGTGCGAGGAAAAAGGAAAAGAGGATCAATTGACGGGTTTCCGAGGCTGCAGCAAGGTGAGAGGCTTAGTAATTAGTGCGTAGTGTTTACTTTCACCAGGTATGACGGGGGAAAGACAGTGAGATCAAAGACTGTGGTGTTTATTTTGTGTTTGATTATGTGTACGAGTATGTTGGTTTAATTTAGGGATAGTTTGGATTAGGAGGAGGAGGAGGAGGAGGAGGAGGAGGAGGAGATATAGAGGAAAAGTATGGAGGATAAGAAGATGTACAGGAGGAAAAGAGGTGAATAATAAAGATGTAGTGTAGAGAAGCACACACACACACACACACACACACACACACACACACACACACACACACACACGGCCCGGTAGCTCAGTGGTTAGACACAGCCAGAGGACCGGGGTTCACGGCCACACACATTTGGGTGTGTCTCACGTGTAGCCCCTGTTCACCTAGCAGTGAGTAGGTACGGGATGTAAATCGAGGAGTTGTGACCTTGTTGTCCCGGTGTGTGGTGTGTGCCTGGTCTCAGACCTATCCCAAGATCGGAAATAATGAGCTCTGAGCTCGTTCCGTAGGGTAACGTCTGGCTGTCTCGTCAGAGACTGCAGCAGATCAAACAGTGAATTACACACACACACACCACACACACACACACTTGCTACTACTACTGCTGCCAATACTACTACTACTACTATTACTACTGCGACTACTACTACTACTTCTACTATTTCTACTCCTACTATTACTGCTACTACTGCTACTACTACTACTAGTACTCCTACTATTACTTTTACTACTACTGCTACTACTACTACTACTACTACTACTACTACTACTACTACTACTACTACTACCACTTCTACTACTACTACGACTACTACAACTACTACAATTACCATCTTTCTATCCATCCTTCTCTTTTTCTTCTTCTTCTTCTTATGATTATTATTATTATTTATGTTCTTGTTTTTTTTTTATTGATATTTTCTTCTTCATCTTCCTCCTCCTCCTCCTCCTCCTCCTCTCTAACCAACTGGTACTACTAGTACTACTTCTACTACTAATAGTGGAACTACTCTCTCTGAATTCCCTACACTGAGGCAGAGGAACTGTGTAAGCAATCTATTCAAATTATGTGGTACTAACTTTCTATATGATGCATACATACTACTGTAGTGTACTGTAGTGGTTTCTTGCTTCATTGATAGACAGGATTGAAAATGGAGTAAAAATAAGATTGGTTAAGATTTTTTGTATGTCACCTTTCAGTTTGCAGCAAGTGAGGCTCAGCAGTATTCAAACAGCCTGTAGGAGCATATAGGGCAGCTCTATAACTCCACTATAGAGTTATTTAAGCATTCGAAAAAAAAAAAAAAGATGCAACAGGAACGAGCTACTGTACTGTTGCTTACAGCGTTTGACACCAAATAAGATAAACAAGCCAAGAAAGGTTACATTTGATGACGATGATGATAATGTATGTTTAGTGTACTGACCATCAGCGTGAGTTCGGAGTCTGTGCAGCTCACTACACCGGCCGACCACCCATTCACAGGTTCCAACCCCACGCGCACGCCGACCAGGGTCTTGTTACCGAAGTTTGGATTCTTGGCGTCTGAAGAGAAGACAGTAACATAAGAAAGGGAAAAAGAAAAATGCTTAATGCCAGACAGAGAGAGAGAGAGAGAGAGAGAGAGAGAGAGAGAGAGAATACTTCATGCCAAAAGAGTAAAAGAAAAAGAGCTGCCTACAAGCAATATAGTTCTCTTCCACAAGTAACACAATAAAAAAAAATCCTATAATGAATAATATAAATTTCATAATGAAATTGTGTATAGATATGAAAAGTTACACACTTAGTAGCATCTTTATTTTTTTTCTCACGTGACCAGACCAAACCTAACTCGTATATTGAGTCTGGCACAAATCCTCAATGGATGTAATGGAAAAAATAGTTTCTGAATTCCGATTAGATCTCTACATTGACATTCTTGTAGAGTCCCCTGCCTTTTCTATCCCTACCCTTATGTCGCTTTTACGTACTGTACCACCACAATGTTCTCCATCTAATTAATCTATCCTCCGCTTCGCACAACCAGCCCTCTCACTTCTCCTGTAGTGCCATATGATCTTTGCAGTCTGGCACTTTCTAATCCTTAACATTAACTTAAGTTATCAGTCCTCAGCGCCTCCTCTTACCCTTGACGGAGAACACGAGAGAGATCTTATGGGCCTCCTCCTTGTAGGCCTGGCTGGTGTGGAGCACGAGGGTGAAGGGCTGACCACGTCTCACTACCAGGCTGGGCTTCTCGCCCTTCATCGCGTGGAACTGGTCCGTGTGATGCGCCGAGCCATTCTCCTTCACCTGCAGGCCCCACTTCTTCACCAACAGAATGCCTGAGGGGCGGCGAAGCAAGGTTAACAACAATAACAAAAACAATAGTGAAGGTAATAATAATGATAATATAGGAAGAGTACTTCATATCTATCAACGTTAATGCATGCTTATATAGCGGAGCCCATGCCATCACCTTACTAAAATCATGCCTGTGAAAATTAGGGAAAAAAAATCGATGAATTCAACATGCAAAAAAACAATCGAGCAATTAAACATGCAATCAATCATAAATAGAAGAAATAGATGTTATCAGTGAATCCAATAAAATAGAAAGACTCACGATGAATGTTTCAGGAACAACTATTATAATCCCAATAAGCAAACACAAGTTCCTCCTGATAACAGTGAAGTCATGGTACTACAACACACAAGTGGTAATGAATGACGCCTCAGGAAACACTGTCTTCCCATATTTCACAGTTTTCCAGGAGCAGTGACATCAGCAGCATACGTGGTAACGGGTTAAGGATGGGCTGAGGAAAGCGGGATGTGTATCCGTGAGGAGCTGATGACACACGTCAATGAGAACAAGCTTTCCGCTGAGTGTTCGTAGCGCCCTGCCTCTGCCAAGCACGGCAAAGCAAGGACAGCATTGGTGGTGTAGCTTCTGCAGCAGCTCCTGGTCACGTGATGCTGAGTGTACCGTGCACCCAAGGAAAGTAAAGCATCCCCGAGTGCACCAGACCATGCTGCCGTGACTCACTGCCATGCTTACATAGGCTTGGTGCTTGCGGCCACTTCTACATAAGAGTGCGTTAGCTATTCACTTGTTCATTTGGGCAACCTATTTGTATTGTCGCTATTTAGTTAGCAAAGAAAAAAGACAACGCGAGTATATAACCCTTTTCCTCTGTTTCTGATTATTTATTATTATCATGATATGATTACTACTTTTATCATTATTATTATTATTACTATTATTATTATTATTATTATTATTATTATTATTATTATTATTATTATTATTATTATCATTATTATTATTATTATTATTATTTATTATTATTATTATTACTATTATTATTATTTTTACCATTATTATTACTGTTATTATTATTATTATTATTACTATTATTATTATTATTACTGTTATCATTATTATTATTATTATTATTATTATTATTATTATTATTATCATTATTATTCTCTTTCACTCTCCGTGTATTCTAGATTACTTCACAGAGAGAGAGAGAGAGAGAGAGAGAGAGAGAGAGAGAGAGAGAGAGAGAGAGAGAATGAACAAACAAACAAAACAAGTAAATGAACAAATAGAAAACTACTCCTAAACCCGGAAAAAAAATATGAGAGAGAAAAAAAGAAGTAAGTATAGAAGGAAAAATTGTAACGCTCTCCCAGTTTGTGTGCATGTTAATTCAATGATAAACCGAAAAGAGCAGTTGCACCATGCCCTTCTTAGTATCGTATTAACACAACAATCTTCCAACATCACGGCGGCTGCATGTCTTCGAATTCAAATATTAGTGAGTTAGGGATTAAAGACGGTGAGACAGCATACTGAGAAGAGATGAACACACACACACACACACACACACACACACACATAATTTTACCGTGACAAACGCACCATCTGCCTGTTCCGTCTTTGTCAGCAGATATTTGTGGTTATGGAGGTAAAAGAGGAGAGAGAAATGATGATGCCGTAATAGTTGTGTTAAGTGCGAAAGAAGGAATGAAGGAGAGAACGAAAGAAAGAAGAAGAAAGTAAAACGAAAGGAAGAAAGAAAGAAAAAAAGAAAAAGAAAAGAAAAGAGGGAAGAATAAGAGAGACTATCAAAGAAACTGCATTAAAGAGAGAGAGAGAGAGAGAGAGAGAGAGAGAGAGAGAGAGAGAGAGAGAGAGAGAGAGAGAGTGTGTGTGTGTGTGTATACGTACACGCGCACCAACTACAAAGACTGAATGAGAGATGAAAAAAACAAAAGATAAAGGAAAGAACAAATTATCATGCGGATATTACACCCGATTAGTCACAGCCCTTACAAGATACTAGGGTTAGTAATCGTCCGGAAGGTCAACACAGGGACCTTATTATGTCTGTCAGACTGGACTCACTAACACGAGACTCACAAACGTTTCGACCAAGGAACATGTAACATCCTCTGTCTTAACTAATGGGCGCTGTAGTTGTGGGTTTTCAAGAGTCATTGCTATAGTGATACTCTAACAAATAGTTTGTATTAATAAAGGAAAATGCTTACAATTAAATCAATCAAGACTAGTCATGTAATGGTAGTCTAATAAAAGGTTTACATTATTAACAGTTGGAAAATATCCATGGATAACTGATTAATCATGTCTGTGGCCTTTGAAAAACAGTTTAATAAGCACTCTTCACCTTTAATAAGGAAAAATACTAATGAAAATGTTATTATTTTAATGACTGTGGTTTTTTGGAAATAGTTTAATAGATAGTTTGCATCATTTACAGAGAATAACAATCATGCAAGTCAGATTAAGCATGTCTACGAGCTTTGAAAATAGTTTGATAGATAGCCTGCATCATTAAAAGGAAAGAATACCTGTAAATATCCCATTAATCATGTCTGTAGCCTTGGAAAACAGTATTTATGAGAGAAAAAAAGCATTTCAAAATACTTGGTTGTTTTTTGTTATACGTGGAATTCATAAGCACGAGACTCACACACATGCACACCTACCATGTTCTCCCACCACTGCGATGACAGCCACAGAACAAGTGACATGGGGGAAAAATAAAGAGTTAGAAAGCTGCTTAAATGAGTTTCAAGCAGCATTTTTTTTTTTTGTATGCCTTATATATTCATTACCTTAATTCTAATCAAAACATATATCATCTTAATCTTAATGTTTGCGTTCTTGTACATATACCTAGAAAGAAACAAAAAAAAATATCACTTGCATATTAAAATCACACACACGCACACACACACACACACACACACACACACACACACACACACACACACACACACACACACACACACACACCTTATCCCATATACGTCTAAAAGAAAACTCATATCTACCATTTATTCTTTTCAAGCCATATAAGAATAAGTAAACAAGTAAATAAATAGATAAATAAACAAAAGATACATCAACAACAAACAAACGTATCTCCAGGCAACTCTTGTTAGCCGCCATTGACCAACAACACATACTCACGTGCGCACAAACACACACACACACACACACACACACACACACACACACACACACACACACACACACACACACAGAGAGAGAGAGAGAGAGAGAGAGAGAGAGAGAGAGAGAGAGAGAGAAAGATTTTAATTCCTTGACAACAATAATTAAATGAAAGTGGTCTCATTTATTAATCTATGCACTTCACAAGGTCAACCAAGAACTTTCATCTTACACCACTGACTGCACGTAAGCACGAAAATTAAACTGACTATACTAGAACTGCACGCAAGAGAGAGAGAGAGAGAGAGAGAGAGAGAGAGAGAGAGAGAGAGAGAGAGAGAGAGAGAGAGAGAGAGAAGGAAAAGCAATAAGCTCCAAAAGAAACTTAAAATTCTTCCAAACAGTCCATGTTCCAAAACTTTATAATTTTATTGGTGTTGTGAAACTTTTATTCACTTACGTTAAAAGACGTGAAAAAAGTTTTTCTTTTGATGTTTTTTTGTTTACTGTTTTTTTTTTCATATATCTATTCAGTTTTATTTGTTCTATTCATTTATACATCATCAATTATTTGTCTGCTAAAATTATTTCGATTTTTGTTCCTCTCATTCTTTTTTTTCTTTCTTTTTCAACATTTTCATTGATTTATATAATTTGCTGTTTAACAATTTCATTTTCATTTCTTTAGTTGTTTGCATGTTTTCCATTGGCTTGAATCTTTAGCTACTTAGTTGTTTATTTCTTTTATGATTGTAACTTTGTTTACTTGTATATTCTTCACTGATTCATCTACTTAGCTATTCAGTTTTTGTCTTTAGCCATTCAGTCTCTCTCTCTTTTTTTTTTTTTATCTTACACAACAATGTTAAGTGTACCCACGTGTTTATTTCATCTTGTCATCGCTTTACTTCACCCTGCAACGTGTAGCCTCTCCACGTGACACTTATCCAATATAATGTGCGTGACAACCAGCTGGTCTGTATATAGCACAAAATACCAACACGAACAACACTGATATTATTATGGCTGCCAAGCCCGAAGGATACTTTCCGCTGTCAGATGTCCACACACACACACACACACACACACACACACACACACACACACACACACACACACACACACATGGTGACACAAACACCGCAGTCTCAAACATTTTGGTGTCTTATCTTTGCTACTCTGAACAAGCTTTATTGGAAGTTATTAGAGAGCGAGTTTCAAGGATGTTTTCTTTTATGATTACAGTGATAGTGCAGGGAAGTCTACACCATGAATGGAGAGAGAGAGAGAGAGAGAGAGAGAGAGAGAGAGAGAGAGAGAGAGAGAGAGAGAGAGAGAGAGAGAGAGAGAGAGAGAGAGAGAGAGAGACGGGAGAGCACGCACGATAACCTTACTAATTAATTATAGTTGTGGCTTTGACCATACTGTAGCCCTAATGAGAGTTGGGTCTTGGCAAACAGGAGGATGATCTCATCGAAAAAGAAATGAACACTGGAACTTTGATGAATGAAAAAGAAAAGACAATGAGAAAGAATGAGAAGAAAAAAGTAAATAACAAGAAATGAGAAAGAAAAAAAAGGAAGACAGAAACAAAGAAATGATGAAAAGAGGAAAGTTAGGATATAGATCCGTAACGAAAGATAAAAGAGAAGGCAAGGAATATAAAAAAGAGAAACCGAAAAAAAAAAAATAGAGAAGAAAGTGAACTATGGAGCAAGAAAGGGAAAGAAATATATATGTAGAGCAAGAAACAAGAAAAGAAATACAAAAAGGAAAATATATATTGCAAAAAAAAAAGAAACACAAAAAGAAAAGAAAGAAGGAAAGAAAGGAATGTGAGAAACACCTAATACTCGAAAATTACAAAAAAAAATGAAAAAAAAAGTTATTCATACAATTCTTATGAACACATCACGAAGACACAACATATTTCATTTGATTTTATTCATTTTTACATTTTTTTTTCCGAACACAAAAACCCACCTCTTCCAGAACACAGTGACACTCCTCCGGTGATGCAAAGGGCGTGGTGGTGGTCCAGTGTGAAAGCATTAGATAAACAAAGACGACCAAGGCACGAGTCACGGCATATTGTCAGGGTTATCAACGCTTTTCAACGGCGCAGTCTATCTCGCAGGTTTATAAATAACGTTGCCTTAGTCACAAATGCATGAGTCTTTGAGGGAGAGGGGTTAGTTTGTCGTCATCTCTCTCTCTCTCTCTCTCTCTCTCTCTCTCTCTCTCTCTCATCGCCATCACCTCATTACCAGTCTCAATAAGTCTGTTGCAACACGAAAATCTTCAGCAATCTTCTTCAGTCCTCTCTTTTCAGCTCTTTATCTACTCAGAGTCTCAAAAAAAAAAAAAAAAAAAAAATATCAACAACCTCATCTTTCATTTAATCTTAAGTTCACCATGCCTTATTTTCTTATTTGATCACTTTTACTTTCCCTGCCATTCCATTATTCAGATTATCCCCTCCCTTCTACTCTCTACTCGGTGCATGACGTGTCCTGTCACCCTACCTCATCCTGACACACACACACACACACACACACACGGCACCCCCAGCAAGAGCAGTGTTCCCTCGTGTGTGTCGAGCCGCGGCTATCACACAGAGAGAGGCTATATGCGTTGGGACCTCAGGGTTAGACTTCCGCCTTGGCCACACTGCCAGCCTAAACAATGACCTTCCCAAGTTCACTGCCACACACACACACACACACAGACACACACAGCGAACGATAAAATAAAAACAACACATAAGACCTAAACACACACACACACACACACACACACACACACACACACACACACACACACTATCAAAATATCTAAAAGACGGAGGAAAGAAGAAAAAAAGCGTGGGAAACAGTTCAGAGATGCGACTTCATGAGGAGGAAAATTTGCTTGAGTTGTGTGAAGGAGAGCAGGGGAGATGGGAGGGGGAGAGGATATCAAGGGTGAACAGAGGAGGTAGTGAGAGCAAGGAAAAGGAATGAATGAGAGACATGGAGAAAAGGTGGAAGAGAGGAGAAGGAAGAGGAGGAGAACAGACGATGTGGTGGGAAGAGGAAAGGGATGAAAGGTATACATTGAGACGGAGGAGGAGGAGGAGGAGGAGGAGAATGTGGAAGAAAATAAGACAGTGTCAAGAGAGAAAAACAGATGAAAAGAGATGTCAAGTCAGTATCTACTTTTTCCCCTTCACTCTCTTTTTTTTACGAGCAATTCAATTTCAAAACGAACAAAAACGTATCATGAAAGTCGATAGGTTCAGGTCAGCTATAAAACTGCTTGCTCAGTAAACATCATTAGGAAAATATGTAAACAAACAGATGTTGCGGCCTCGTCACCTCCCTTGATGCCTCGCAGACCACAAGCCACCAACACGGCAACAAGCAATATCGATCTAAACACACACAAATATTGATAAATGATAATGGAAATGATAAATAAGATAATATACAAATAGAAAAAATAAATAGATAAAGAAATGAATATGTAACTGAAGAGTAAAAAAAATGATATAAAAATGTTAATTAATAAAGGGTAGTTCAAGGTATGCATAGAAAAATGTGAATAGAAAGAGTAATACTAAAATGTGGTACAATAATAGCAAATTAGTAACAATAGTGGTAATTTATCTCAAATGGAAAAAAAAAAAAAAGACATGTTTGTTTGATGAAAAATAAAACTGCTCGTCTGTGATACTATTATAAATGTATGTGTGTATGTATGTATGCATGTAGTATGTATGTATGTATGTATGTATGTATGAATGTATGTGAGAATGTTTGTTTATTTATTTGCATGCCACACGTCTAAGTTTGTTTATTTGTTTGCATGCCACATATCTTGAGCTTATCATTTTGAAACTGATCAAACCATATTTAAAAATTCTTCTGGAGTTAAGTTTGGCAAGGTCACAATCCTTCACTTCAGATCAGGTCCATTAAATTAGACATCTCTCTCTCTCTCTCTCTCTCTCTCTCTCTCTCTCTCTCTCTCTCTCTCTCTCTCTCTCTCCTTACCCCGCCACACACCAAAATAAACCAACAGAAAGCGCAAAGAAAGTGACAGTTAAGTTGCTAAGTTACATGAACACTTTGTAGTCTCCTCATAACTTACTTCCTCGCCTAATAACTTCTTGCTATCTCCTCGTCTCTTAATGACCACCTGTACCCCAAGCCCGGGAATAAACACGCCCAGAGCCACAGCAATTAACAAGCAGGGATCACAAGGGCTCCACTGACTCATGTGTGGCCTTGAGAGCACCTCGTGACTCGTGACCCCCCCCATTGGAACATCATGATAGAGGGCAGGAAGGATGAGCGGGGGATGTGGGGAGCTAAGGACGGATGGATAAGGGGAGTAGGAGGGTCGGGAGGATAGGAAGATATGTGAAGGTATGAGAAGAGATAGAAAAGAGGATGGAGAGGATGGAAGAGAAGAGATAGGATGGGAAAAATTAATAAGGGATAGAGAGAGAGAGAGAGAGAGAGAGAGAGAGAGAGAGAGAGAGAGAGAGAGAGAGAGAGAGAGAGAGAGAGAGAGAGAGAGAGAGAGAGAGAGAGAGATGTGATAGGGAAAAACGCTTCAGACAAATTCAAAAGATCAACATCACACACTTTTCGTAAATCGAGCAAAGCATAAAAGGGTGATGTTGAAAAAAATGACAAACCAAAAATACAACCGTGCTTTCTCTCCTTTAAAACAACACCTGACCGTAGTATTTTCTTCCACATAACAGAGAAAAAAGTAAAAGCGTCTGGTCCTGCCGCGAATGAAGCACAGCAAGGTTACATGACACCGCACCGGACGTTAGATAGCGCCTGTCGGCTTTTTATCTCCCCTCCCGTCACGCCTTAAGTACGACCAAGCGGGGAACTTTCTTAGGGAGGGTAAGGGGCACAGGATTTCCAAGTCGTGATGAAACTGTGAAGGCTGGAGCCTAGTTTACTAATTCACGTGTCACCCGATGCCACATGACTCTCGCCGGACGCTGCTTCAAGGCGGGGTATCAGATGGTAACAAGGACATTATTCAAGACGGTCCTACATGCGAAAGAACTCAAAGGAAGGACATACAGCAGCAGATGTGTTGGCTCTTACGAGCCGGCTTATGAACAATCTGAAGCGGTATTGTTTAATATCATCAGAAGCAGAGTGAAGATAAAAAGAAAAAAAAAAACATGGAAGCTGAAATATTAAAAAATCTTCAGAAACAGAGTGAAGATGGAAAGAAAAAAATATATATCAGAAGGATAATAAAAATAAGGAGAAATGTGTAAGAATGAAAGTGTGAGTTTACAATTACTAAAAACAAGATGAAGAAGAACGATGAGAGAATACCTGATACAGAAAGCGGCGGAGGAATAAGAGGAGGCAAGAATACAATATGCTGTGCAAGGTCTTCTATTCAGAGACGAATGAAACAGAATCCGGAAAGAAGACGGACGACAAAAGAAAACGTGACGGATAAAGGAGAGAAAGAAAAGGTGAAGTAACGAGGAAAGAGAAACAGAAGAAGAAGAGAGAAGGAGAACGTGAAATAATGAGGGAAGGAGAAGGACGAGGCAGCCAACGAGGATGAAAAGAAGAAAAGACGGAAATAGAACGCGAACTACGAAATACCACCTCATCTCGCACTAAAGATGTAAAGAGAACAATAATTTTCCCTTCCACGGACCACCTTCATCTTCAGTCCTGCCCCGGCCCGCCATTCAAGTCAGCTAACGCCCTCATGCCGCGCCTCGCTGGTTTGAGAATGGACGCGATCGAGTAGGATGAAAGGAGGACCAAAGAGTGAAAGATGACTAAGTTTTGGAGTGGTTCCAGTTCACCCTCAGAGTTAAAATCACCTATAATTTACACAAGTCTTTATTAATAGATGAATTATAGTACTTTTTTCCAGATTTCATTTATAGATAGGAGTTTATTGGGTGGTTAATGAAGCGCGGAGTCTTTGATAGTCACATTGCTTGAAGTAAATGTTAAATGTTTCCACGTCTTCCATAAACTGTATCGAGATGGCTGATATATACTCGCATGTCCCTAAATAGCTGGTGCAGTGATCGTAAATAAATGGCAACGTAGTAAGAGTAGTAGTAGTAGTACAGGGTTCGTATGTATAAATAGAATGTTGTGTCACCATCACTGTATCAACCTCCACCATCATCACAGCCTTACGTTACTATCTGATATCACTACCAGCATCACTACCATTACATGACACCACCACCACCACCATCATCACAACCAACATTACCATCTGGCATCACTATTATTATCGCTATCCACTGCCATTCACCATCACCAGCGTGACAACCAGCGTTACTCACCACCATCAACACCGCCACCACCCTCAAGGAAATGAAACAGCTGAGGGTCACACCAGTTGACGTTAAGGAATCATATCAGGGTTTTATTTACGAGGGATGCTACATTATACACCGGACTTCATAACAATCATCTCCTACCCTGCTGTTCACGATTACCACACAGAAAGTCCATCCACTCGCCTCCTCCCCCCACCCCCCAAACACACACTCGACCACCCACCCATCCCTCATAAAAAAGGTTATATCATCACAAACGGAGATCATGTTCTTAAACTTTTGGTGTCTTATCTCGAACACTATAAACGGGCTCTAGTGGAAGTTACAAAGGGTTTCAAAGATGTTTTCGTGGTTCCAGTGATAGTTTAGGAAGAAATGAGTATTAACAGTACTAAAAACATTCAAGATAACAAAGCTAATCGTTTATGTGACCTTTGAAGAAAAAAGAAGGAAGCTTTTCGAACTACAGACTCTGAGTGGGAGAGATGGGAAAAGAGTATGTGAGCGCGCAAGCTGAGTGGCGAAAGCGATAATCTCTGAAAGCCGTGGGAACCTCAGATAGGATTATAATCAACAATATCCAAGAATATCCCAGACGTGCTTACTCAGCAGACTAAACACACACACACACACACACACACACACACACACACACACACACACACACACACACACACAGGAAGGCGAAACTGAGGAGAGGCATGTACGCACAGACAGTCATCTTCCCTCCTTCTTTTCCCTCTGTACCTTCCATCTCTCGCTCCCCCCACCCGCGCCACCCACTCCTTCCTTCACCCACGCTCCAAATATCTATGGTGCATCACGAACCCCACCCACACATTCTTTCCTGCCAACCATCCCTCTCTCCTTCACTCTAATTAATGAACCCAAACTGCCATCCACGACCTAAAAATCCCATCAGAACCCCACCAGTCTCCGCGAAGCTTCTCCAACCTCATACTTCTTTCTCCCTCCCCTTTTCTGCCTCCATTACCACCACTGCCGCCACTGCCTTCTTAAAGCACTTAAAAATTAACCCTCCAAAGTCTAGCTGGCCTCAGCTGGGGCTCGTTCGTTCAGCGACGTCTATTTATAAAAGTAGTGAGGGGGAATGGGGGAATGCAATGCACGTTTATTCACACTCACCCTTCCCTCATAATGCACTGGTAGGTGAAGGCGTGGACTGATTCATGAGGTAATGGTGTCATGTCAAGGTGTGTGTGTGTGTGTGTGTGTGTGTGTGTGTGTTATGATAGTGACGGTATCAATATATACGAACATGCTTTATTATTATTATTATTATTATTATTATTATTATCATTATTGTTATCATCATTATTATTATTATTATTATTATTATTATCATTATTATTACTATTATTACTATTATTATCATTACCTTTATTAGTATTATAATCATATAATTATTTGTCATTACCATTATTTCCATTACTAATATCACTAATTAAGACACCAATTAAAGAGAGTGCAAGAGAGAGAGAGAGAGAGAGAGAGAGAGAGAGAGAGAGAGAGAGAGAGAGAGAGGAGTATAGTAGGGGAGGATGGGGGGATGTCTGAATCACCTCCGACACACCACTGCCAAGGCCGTCAGTAGGGGCTGGGGGCGCAGGGAACACAAGGGAGACGCCAGGGGAACAAGGGGCTGGCAGGGGGCGTGAAGGGGACTGCCAGGGGAGAGGAGGAAGGGAAAGATGAGCAGGCAGGGAAAAGCACCCCTCTGAATCTTTTCTAGGTGGAGCGCGAGAGGAGGAAGGAGGAAAAGGGTGAGAGGAGGAAAAGGTATTTGTTTGAAAATTTGATATCTTGATTATCTAATTCTCTCTCTCTCTCTCTCTCTCTCTCTCTCTCTCTCTCTCTCTCTCTCTCTCTCACGTAGTTACCAGTTGTTTTTCTTACCATCTTCCCTCTTTGTTTTATGCTTTTTATTCTTTTCACCTTTTCTAATCATTTGATTAAATAATTTTATATGTAATATTACGCCTCTTCGTCACTTTTATCTCTTCTCTCTGTCACTCCCTTTTCATCTCCTTTTCCTTCTCTCGTTCCATCTCCTATCCTAGACTACGTCATTCCTGTATGAATCGTATATGCACATTCAACTGATGAAAAAAACTTTTTTTTTTCAGAGGCTTACAGTCAGAGACTCCCATTCCTTTCTTTAATTTTCTCTCCCTCGTTCTCTCTTCCTCCTTCCTTTTGTTTTCATCACTACACCCACGAAGAATATTAATGATGGTGACAGACATCCATAACACAGCTACTCTTCATTCATAGCACGCGTATTTCACAACATAGGAAATCGTGGGAAGTCCGGAACCCAGAGAAGAAAAATATACATTACATTCAAAGAAAGAATATAAAATATTTTGACGTAAAACATCCGGAGGGACGAAAGTTTTCGTCACGCGCATGTAGGGGAATATTTAAGTCTCTCTCTCTCTCTCTCTCTCTCTCTCTCTCTCTCTCTCTCTCTCTTTCTCTCTCTCTGGCTAACCCTTATTGCTCAACCTAACCTTTCTTTCTTCTTCTCCTCCTCCTCCTCCTCCTCACCACAACCAAGCGCGGTCACTTCTTTCCCGCCAGCCCAGCTATCTGCCTGGTTCCCTGCTCCTCCACCCTCAATAGCCTAATTGCCTTTCTCCTTCCCTCCTACTTCCCTCTACTTCTTCTTAGCGTCATATCACTTCATCTCATCCCATCCCATTCCCAATGTTCTAAATGTTATCTAGTATATCAAGATCACAAATATTTTATCCCTTTTTACCTTTCTTTTTTGGTCTCCGTTTTGTGCCCGAGTGAATATTTTCGTTTTCTTTTTATATTTGCCATTTATTTTATACGTTGATTTTATAGAATTTCCGCGGCTCTTTATGAGGTTGTTATATTGTTGTTTTATGTCGAGGAACACTTTATTTTTTCTTCTTAATCTGGTTGTTTATCTGTTTTTTTTTTTTTTATCATCTTGCCACAAGGAGGGGGAGGAGGAGGAGAAGGAAGAGGGGGATACAAAGAGAATATATGTGCGGTGTATCTGGAGAGAGAGAGAGAGAGAGAGAGAGAGAGAGAGAGAGAGAGAGAGAGAGAGTGTGTGTGTGTGTGTGTCATATCAAGTGGAAGTGAGTAATTTAAGTATGATAGACGACATATATATATATATATATATATATATATATATATATATATATATATATATATATATATATATATATATATGTGTGTGTGTGTGTGTGTGTGTGTGTGTGTGTGTGTGTGTGTGTGTGTGTGTGTGTGTGTGTGAACCATACATGTTAGAAACAAGTGCATAGTGTACGTGCATGGATAGTGTGTGCATGTGTGTGTATGGGGGAAGGAGGCGGTCATGGTCATTCGCATTCCACTGTATTTGAACGTTTTACTCAGTTTCAAATCCTCTGAAAGGCTGACAATCTCCTTACAAAACGTGGCAAATTAAATGTGATACAGGAAGGACGACTAAAGAAAAGGCAAAACACAATGAAGTGCAAAAGGTTGGTTACTCGACTGGTGACCACGGCTACACCGCTGGTCGGGTAGGGGCGGGGCCGCTAACTCCCTCAACGAGCTTGGTGGTGGTGGTGGTGGTGGAGGTGGTGGTGCTGGCAGGAGGGCCAGGGATGAGTGGCTGCCCAGCTGGGTAGGTGGATGTAGTGGTAGTGATAGTGGTGGTGGTGCCCTAGTGACTATTTTCCGCCGTTTGGCAAATGCTATCCTCCTCCTCCTCCTCCTTCTCCTCCTCGTCTTTCTCTTCATCCTGTTACATTCTTGAGGCTATTCAAGTACTAAATGGCTCTTAAGTGTTGCTGGGTTGTTATTTTCGTTATATATTTATTTTCCAAAAGTGATTTCAAACTTAATGCAGCTTACGTCTCCTGTGTTATTCAATGTTTAAGGTGCTATCTACTTCCTGCACTTTATGCCAGCAATATATTCCATGCTCTCACATAAATACTCCTTTAAGATCGTGTGCATTTGAGCCTTTCTTTTTCCACTTTACTATTTTAATGAAAGTATTGATTTAAATTGTATCTAATCATATTTTTTAAGATAAGTTCAAAATTAGTCATTACTGTCACATGCAAATTCTTTTAACTGTGAATAAATTTGTATCTTACTGTAATCTACTTACTGTTTTATAAATATATGCATATAAATTTCATTCAATTGTATTTACATTTCAGCAGTTTGTGGTTTCTGTCTTCAGTACATAGTGAATTTGTAACTCTGTGCATGGCAGTGACAGAAGCCCGCCCCCTCACAGCAGTACCACTACTGTGAGTAATCTGGAGTCTGAGTTATCCCGTATCACGTAACTGAATCATCTTTTTCTCTTCTTTTTTTTTTTTTTTTCTTGCTATAGCAAGAAGAAAATCTCGTTAAAATATTTTTTAGTTAGTTTTTTTTTTTGGTATTTTTGGTGTGAGTTATTTAGGTAAAGGTACGGCACAACAGTTATGATTGTCATGATTACAACGTTATTCAATCTTTATTTTTGTTTGTTTGTTTTTATTTGCCTTTAAACACATCAAAAATACTTTAGGACGTTGCTATCGAAAATAAATCAATAATAAGATAACACATTTTAAGAAAACATCAATATAAATGTGCAATCGACGTTCACTTTTTGTGCATACAATTTTCCCGTCACATAAGATGTGTTAGAGAAGCACGTTTGCATAGTTAATAATGGATCAACTAATGTAGAAGTTGTTAGCAAATCCCACCATACACTGCTTTGAAGCGATGTCATTTGTCGAGTGGTTTAAAGTTACCTACATGTCACCATGATACCCACGTTCAAGGTGGTTACACTAAAGATGCGCTTGGGTGGTGATATGGGCCCTAATATGGGTACCACTATAAATTAAATTGCCTGTGCCACTAATGGGTGGAAGCTTAACAGCTCTTCCCACATATACTCTTCAAGTATGCCTACAGGCGCTATAGGCCAGGACAATAAAACAAATTCTTATTCATATTTAGATTTATTCATCGGAATGTTTTATTTATTATCAAATGGCTAGATTATTTTCTTATTGCTATAATGCTATTTGAATATGGTGTGTATGTACCTTAATTTGATATAACGTAACAGCAATATAGAAAAAATTGTAAACGTCTCCACAGCTGTTGTTATAACCTGCGTGTCTTTACGAATGCCAGATGAGCAGCAGACTCCGGAGGGAAGGGAGGAGCACTGATGAAAAGCTGACCTGAGTCGGTATTATTAGGCATAACACCCTCTCTCTCTCTCTCTCTCTCTCTCTCTCTCTCTCTCTCTCTCTCTCTCTCTCTCTCTCTCTCTCTCTCTCTCTCTCTCTCTCTCTCTCTCTCTCTCTCTCTCTCACACACACACACACACACATACACACACATCTAGCAGTGATTAGGTACAAGTCATAACTTGTGACCCGCTACTAGGTAAGACTTAAGACTAATAAATGTTAATATAAGGATATGTATAAGTATGATAATATGTAGAATTTTCAGCTGACTGTAAGCTACCATTAAAAAAATATATATTATTATTATTATTATTATTATTATTACACACACACACACACACACACACACACACACACACAC
The DNA here is from genome assembly GCF_017591435.1 of Portunus trituberculatus. Classification (NCBI taxonomy): domain Eukaryota; kingdom Metazoa; phylum Arthropoda; class Malacostraca; order Decapoda; family Portunidae; genus Portunus; species Portunus trituberculatus. The sequence goes on along the minus strand of NC_059304.1, from coordinate 4,928,663 downwards.
ACACACACTTGCATGCACACTTGATTGGAAGCATTTCCTCCAATTGATGTAATAAGCAACCTTAATAAGATGCACAATGCGGTAGTAGTAGTAGTAGTAGTAGTAGTAGTAGTAGTAGTAGTAGTAGTAGTAGTAGTAGTAGTAGCAGCAGTAGTAGTAGTAAGAAACAAAAGCTGTAGGACAGTAATAGTACAAAGCATAGAAGAAACAACAACAGCAACAACAACAACAACTCCCGCAATACATAATACTCCTGTTATATGAGTACACTTTTTCTAATCCCACATGTTCAGTAAACAGTTGCGTGTATCAAAAAAAAAAAGTTCGAGGCCGCGTAAGGCAAGGAGAGAACCGACCCACGCTTAGCTGAGTTCCCTGCCAGACAGACACAAGCGCCGGTGGTAAGCACGAGGGAGGAGCTCCGACTCCCACCTACCAAACAAGGGGCAAAGGAACACACAGCTCTGCAGGTTATGTGCGGGGGAGGAGGATAAAGGGCGGCCAATCAAAGTCTCGTGAGGGGCGCCAGCTATCAAGAATAACAATGCAGTCTGGCGAGCGAATACCGTACAGTTCGCCAGATTGTCTCTGTGTCTGGAATTTCCTTCTCAATGCCCAAGGATAGGTTCTTGCTAAAGGAAGGCGGATTTTTTTTTATTTTATTTATTTATTTTTTTTTTTTTTTGTGTGTGTGTGTATATGTGTGGTTCTAGGGACAGATTAACAATATTTCAACACTGAACAGGATAAATGCTCTTAAAAACCTGGCTCATGGTGAGAGTAAAACTTTTCTGACAATAGCATCTCTCGATTCACACATGTTATGGTCGTTGAGTTCGTGATGATTTCAATGGAATGTCTGCGAGCGTGGTATTTATCTAGCACATATAGAAGGGAATTAAGTTGCCCTTGTAGTAGTGTGGTGTAAGTGGCCTGCTTGGTGTTGTGATCCGTGCTCTCGCTTCCCCAGTTCTCCTCCACACAAACACGCACACTTCCCGGCAGTATACACGGCTTGGCCCTGCTCATTCTCCTCGCCTGTATACCTCCGCCCACCGCTCCCACACCTAACCACAAGTTCTACTGTGCTTTATTGTCATTACAAAACCTTTATCAGTCACTTAATTACATAACATTACGTTTCTTTCATCTCTTCTTTGCTACTTTATAGGACATAAAACTATATATGAAGAAATCTTGCTGGTTAGTGGGGTTACATGCAGAGGCTGATGATGATGAGGATGACAATAACATTACATTAGATTTCAGAGGCCATTACACCTTGGGATGAGTTTATGGATGGCACAAGTGGATGTCGGGACAAGAGCCAAGAACTATCCTTCCATACGTTTCTATATCTATTGATGGCATACATATGATAGATTACTACACTATTTTGTCTATATTATTTTTACTTATATATTTTCCCTTTATAGGATTTTTTCATTTTTTATGATAGTATGTATAGCAGAAGTTGTGATGGTTATCTGACAGAGAGAGAGAGAGAGAGAGAGAGAGAGAGAGAGAGAGAGAGAGAGAGAGAGAGAGAGAGAGAGAGAGAGATACAACCTGATCTGAGTGGAGTATCTACATATAAAAGCTACCAAAAACACGTATGGAATCTGGCATATCTAACATTTACTCATTATACTTGTATGACCACTTTTTTATGGGTTAATACGAAACACGAAGCAAACAACCTCGCCAAAACCAGTCTGGTCTCCCTTCTCCTCCTCCTCGTCAACCCACTCCGTAAAAAAAAAGATTAGAAAAACATCTCACATACCTAGATGCTTATTCACTAGTTACGCAGAAGGTGGCTATCTGCGTGTGTTTGAGTACGTTACTGTGTTATTAATATATTCATGAAAATTCTTGAAAATGCAAAAATACGCGAGACTGTTCCTGTCTTTATAAGTCAGCTCGAGTTACTTCCAACAGTCAATCAGCGTTTATTTGAGAGGTTCCTTCCGAGTTTAAGGAAGTATACCAAGGAAGAATAAACGGTGCGGCCTTTCTTCCTTACTTGACAATGATTTAAACCGCGTCTCTAGATTACGAACCCGTAATGTCAAGAATTTTTAAGACGCGAGTGTGTTGTGTGTCTCGACTGCGCGTTGTTGCGAGGATGCACTTCGACAAAAATGGTGAGCAGGCTTTTACTTCCCTGCCAAACGTCTTCCACCCAGGTTTAGCCACACTATTTCTAGAGTTCACTTACATGACTTCGGAACACACGGGTGAGTTACTGAAGGTTGCGGGTTGCCCAGGCACATAGCAATGCACCAATGGCATCCTTTCGCGCCCCTGCAGAAGCCACACCATGTCACCGCTATAATGCAGAGAAATGCTTATGGAGTGAAGAGAAACACGTGTTCGCTAAGTCAGGCAGCCTCATGCACCCTCTCACTCCACTTACTTTCCTTTCAACCAATCAAGGGTGTCTGACGCCAATGAAGCCAATCCATACTCCGACCAAACACACCCCGACGAGATCCAATGAAGCGCATCGTTCAGAGCAAAATACGATGACACCAAATAACCGGGAGCTCCAATCCATAGGGTGAAGAATATCAAAACAAGTAAATAATGAGCCATCTACATAGTTGATACATATTTTCATACATAACTCACTGTTCAAAGTAAACAAACAAATTCCAAATGAATGGAAATACCCACAACGAAAAATTGCCTGCGCAACTAATGGGCGGAAGCTTAACAGCGCTTCCCACATATACTCTTCAAGTATGCCTACAGGCGCTATAGGCCATAACATAAAAGAAAAGAAAAATACGATCACCAAATTTATACAAACGTCATACATTCACTCAAAGTTCCACGACACATTCACTTTCCATGCAGCACTATAAAATAATCCCTTTAAAGCCACGTATCAAAGTAATCATTCAATTTCCACTCACTTAGAAAATTCACACTTACCCTCGACTTCGCTGAGGACCGGAGCGACGGGCTTGGGGCGATCCACGGGCTCGGGCTTGGCGGGCAGGTTGGAATGCTTCTTCGGGTTCATCCAGGAGAAGCACCCGTAGTCCTTACAGCTCGAGCATACATTCCCCATGGTGACTTACTGAAGGTGTCACGCAGGTATAATGTATTACGACTCCAACGCCACACCAAGTTGGGTTTGTCCAAGGTTTCTCACCGACCCGCCTCTTATGTTTGGTGTTAATAAGTTCCAGTGGGTGATATATCTAAATCACTCTAGAATAAGTCTCCTTCCGAGTGTCACTTGTCAATGAATGTCCAACGCAGCTCTAAGATACCCGTTTTGGTGCTGGGGAGTGTGTGGAATGTACACGTTGGTTATCCTTCAGTGTTCATGTGTCGCACCAAATCCCACTTCCATACTTAGGGAGGATGAGTGAGGCGAGTGATGTGAACGTGCGTTACGGACAGTGTGATACCCACAAAAGTGCGGTGAGGTGACTGAGCGAGAGCCGAGGGGCAGGAGTGGCAGCACTTGACTTGAGGGTTGCCAACTGAGCAGTGGACGGGAGTGAAGCACCCACCATTCACTCACTCACTCGGCCACTCAGATTCTTGGACATGGTTACCGCTACACCGTCACACCCAGTTTCCTTCATCAACATTCACTTTAAACCGTATCCTTTCCCTGACGGTTTCGGAAGAACAATGACATAATATCAATTCCTCATTTCTAATGAAAAAAAAAAAAAAAAAAAAAAAAACGCTCGGACATCGACGCGAACGGTGTGGGTTATCTCAAGGTAAAGAGAAGGAGTAAGGTAGCTTCACTTCCCCCCACCCGCGCACATTCCGTGACGTCAACGCTTATCAGAGAGAGAGAGAGAGAGAGAGAGAGAGAGAGAGAGAGAGAGAGGGGAGGGGAAGAAAACGGAAGTTTAACAGAAAACCATCTGCATGTTTGGTAGACTTATACTTTTGTATTATGATTGGTCACAGGTCACTACTCAACATACTATCTGTGTATAGGCTAATCCATAATTCATCACTTTGTGGGACGTGACTGGAGGAAAATTACTAAGTATATGTTTCTTAAGTTTAAAATTGTAATAGGTCTAGTGCAGTGGTTTTCAACCTGTGGGCCATGACCCACTGGTGGTCCATGGACTGTTGTCAGGGGGGGGGCTATACCACGGATATCCAGAGGTGGGCGTTCCGAACAAATGTTCGCGAACCTTTATCCGCGGATTTGTTCGGACCAGCAAAATCCCGGATTTGGGTTCGGAGGTTCGGATTCGGACCGACGTCAAAAAAGATTCAGACTTCCGGGTTCGGAACGTCTTTTTTTCGTGAATCCGAACCTCTGTATCCCGGGAAAAAATCGAAAAAACGAAGACGACCTAACATTGGTTTTCAACTTTTCCGCGGCATACAGATGTGGTGACGCCTATGTTTCTGTAACAACTAGAGACGCCTATGACCATTAGTATTGTGTTTTACTTTATCGCTTCTCTCTACTTCTATTTCAGTATGGACGTGTAAGTGTGTGTGTGTGTGTGTGTGTGTGTGTGTGTGTGTGTGTGTGTGTGTCAAATGGCCACTGCTCGAAATGTGCTCGATATGCAAGCCTGTGTGACTGTGTGTAGTAATGCGAAACAAAGACTACTAGTACTGCCTGGACTGCCCTTCTTTGAACTTGGAAATCTACTCGTGGTGTTTAACTCTGTTGCTTTATCTGTACCACACAGACTCGTCATGTTGTGACTGCAGCTGGCTGCCAGCCAATCAGAACGCTTGTTAGCGACGCGCCGACAAGTTAGAGTGAATCTGTGAAGAGTGAAGACTGAATGAAGACTGAAGTGTTGTGAATTTTTTTTTTAAATGTTTTTACTGTTTTTTGTGAACTTTTGTTTTTATTTTTTACTGTCTTGTATTAATAATTTGTTTTTCTAGTAATAATTTGTTTAATAAATAATGTAGATATCTTAAACACTTTTTTTAATCAGAAATTTAGATTCGGAGATTCGGAATGAATAAAATTTAGGTTTGGAAATGTTCGGAAGGTATCGGAATTAAGGTTCGCTTTGCTATTTTTTAAAGATTCGGAGGTTCGCAGACAAATGTTCGGAATAAATGTTCGTACCGAAATTTTGAAAATCGGGTTCGCTATTCGGAGGTTCGGAACCCAAAACCGGCGAAGATTCGGGTTCGGATTCGGAACCAAAAAAGGTTCGCGCGCCTTCCTCTGCGGATATCTTGAAAACTAACATTAAAAAGAAAAAAAATTGAAAATCAAGATAAAATTTTAAACCAAAATAAACACATGATTGATTTACAGAAAATGCAGGCCAGTGCTTAACTTCATAAGTGAAAATGTGTAATTTGAGTTATGATTACAGTGCACATGATTTACTGACTGGAAATGCAGGCCAGTGCTTTATTTCATAAGTGAAAATATATAAGTAATAAAGTGTTCTGAAAAATAATTCCATTAATTAAAATGCATTACTAAATAATAAAGTGTTCTTTTTTATGCAAAGAGGGCACCGGCCAAGGGCAACAAAAAAATATTTTGAGAGGGAGAGAAAAAAAAAAAAAAACACTGAGGTGCCTGTCCCTAAAAGAGATTTATCAAGAGTCATCTGAAAATTCTGTATACTAATTCTTTTACCATCATTACACAATTCAGAAGGGCAGTAAGCCATGAGTATTTAGGGATGTCAAATGTGGGCCATGGGTACAAAAAGGTTGAAAACCACTGGTCTAGTGTATACTACATAATAATGATATATTAAAAAGGACAGCAGGGAAAGTGAGCTTGAGCATGGAGATGAATATGGAGAAATGATATCCAGTTAAAAGGCACACAAGAACCAGGAAACAGAATCCTGAGGAAGCACCTGAAGGCTTTGCAAGAATTTTTCCTTATTTCTCCGTTTGAAATTTCCATAGTGAGACAAGATTTCTACCTCATGTGTGGCTGTTAGTAATAGCCCTGTAATTTTTACCTTAGGTGTTGAGTGGAGGTAGCGTGCATCTCTTACTAGCTTGCATTAACCAAAACATACCATTATAATTTTTAGTACCCTACCATCAGTTAAGGGGGACAATAAAAATAATTCACTTAGTAATTCTCTGTATTTACAATATTGTACAGTACAGGGTTGCACCAAAGTGGGTAACCCGGTTTTGCCAATATGGGTTCTTTCAATCAAACCCAAACCCACTATTTTGCCCATTTCTGTCTAAGTTCTTTATCTTTAGGTAATACATGAAAATGTATATCTTTCTGGCCTTTCACATGCCGGGATTTGCACCCCACGTACAATACAGACCGCAGGCATGTCACTTAAAAAATAGTCACTCCACAAAAAAGAAAACGGAGCTCGTATTCCTTGCGAGGTGTGTGTGTGACTGACCGCTGTCAGGTAGGGTAACCTGTAGACTGTATAAGCCGTGACGTCATGTGCAGACCAGACGCATTTTGGCTCTCCCGCACCCCCCCCCCCCATGAAACTACCTTACTCTTTCTCTTTACCTTGGGTTACCTCTTCTGCGTACAAGGTACAGACGAGTGGGAATCTAGCTTATATCCTCCTGAATGACATTCCTGCACAGAGTCGCTTAATTTGCCTTCTCCGTGCCTGCACATACGGTTAGCTAATCTACGTTTGGGAAATATTTGGTTGTGGAAGGACGTCTGTGTTGATTTTCTGTATTCGGGGTGTTTGGGCGAGGCATGCAGCACGGCACGTAACGGACAAGTTTAGCTGCAGGAAAGACGGTATGTAATATATGTTTATGTATACTTCGGTGAGGGTGCCTGCTTTTCTCTCTCTCTCTCTCTCTCTCTCTCTCTCTCTCTCTCTCTCTCTCATTATTTTTTTTCTAGTCTTGCTTATTTACAACGTGCATACATGTGGAATCAATATTGCTAGCCACAATCACCATCATGTGCGTGTTTGTAAGAAAATAATAAATAACTAAATGAATAAGTCAACATGTAAGTGAATAAAAGAGCCGTCATTGGCTTCTAACACTTATGCAGAATGTTTACCTAAGTGTAGCAATTATATATAATGAGAGAGAGAGAGAGAGAGAGAGAGAGAGAGAGAGAGAGAGAGAGAGAGAGAGAGAGAGAGAGAGAGAGAGAGAGAGGGGGGAACAGACAATGGACAGAGACTGCGGAGACTGGTTTGTGACATCAGTTCGTCTCTCCTGGCGATTTCCTGATGCGTGTTGTTCCTTATTTGCGAACTGCCGCATTTTCGCCTAATAGCTGAGCATGTCGCCGCCTACAACATATGACTGAAGTTCGTAGAAAACTGAATAGCCTAGCGTTTCTTACATCATACATCTTATTGGGATGATAGTATAAATAATCTTATAAATATATGTTAGTATGTTAGAGAGAGAGAGAGAGAGAGAGAGAGAGAGAGAGAGAGAGAGAGAGAGAGAGAGAGAGAGAGAGAGAGAGAGAGAGAGAGAGAGAGAGAGCACAAGTCATTACTTATTAACATTTCAGTTGGTCTAATAACAAACATAATTCAATGTGTGGGAAGGACTAATGTAGGTCACGAGAGCAATGATCCCTTCCACTCCGTCACTCATTCACTCTTGGTGTCGATAACCTGAGCAATCAAAACATTACTACAAAAGCCATCCATAAAAGTCGCGTATTCTCACCACAGCTATCTTCACAGTATAGATATTATTAATCTGTTGATAATGTAAAAAATAATCTTAATATCTTCACTACAACCATAGAGAGAACGCCCTGAAAACCCCCGCATAACTTCAAGTGTACTGCCATTTGGAAGTACTGGAGGTGCGGCGTCCATTGTTCAAAAACCAAGGTAGTGGGTACCAAGAAATACTGACCTCCTATGGCCACATGGTGCCAGGTGACAGTAGGCCACATGTCAACTGTCCGGACATGCTATTGTAACAATTGCTGAAATATCTAGGTTTTATCGAGCTTTGTGTTAGGAATCATTGCATAAGTTTTAAATTATACACACAACACATGGTACATAGTGTTAAGACGGGTTCACACGTGTCCATATGCGGCTGGAAATGCTAGCCGTTATAAGTTTTTTTTTTTTTCTTTTTTTAATGTAGGGAAGAGGGCCAGCCAAGGGCAAAAAATAAGAAAGATTAAAAGAAAAGGCCCACTTGAGTGCTGGCGTCAGCCAAAGTTGAGGGAGCAAATGCCTCGATACCTCCCTCTTAAAAGAAGACAAGTTGTAGGAATTCGGAATACAGATGCAGGGAGGAAGTTCCAGAGTTTGCCAGTGAAAGGGATGAATGATTGAGAGTATACTGGTTAACTCTTGCGTTAGAAAGTTGGACAGAATAGGGATGAGAGGAAGAAGAAAGCCTTGTGCAGCGAGGCCGCAGGAGGAGGGGAGGCATGCAATTAGCAAGATCAGTACAACAGTTAACATGAAAATAGCGATAAAAGATAGAAAGAGATGCAACATTCCGGCGGTGAGAAAGAGGCTGAATATAGTTAGTCAGAGGAGAGGAGTATCAACAAAGCCTTGCTATATATATATATATATATATATATATATATATATATATATATATATATATATATATATATATATATATTATATATATATATAGCTGGAGCACGTTCACACATAGTAGCTGGGAATTATCAGCTGGTTGGCCTACTTTCTTAAAAGGAAATTGTTTATCTTAGCAAAAAGACTGCACAATTGCGATCAAATTAAATCACAAGTATTCAATCTTTATCTCCAACAACACCCTGCAGAGAAGGAAACAATTTAATCGGACATTAGCAGCGATCTCATCGAATAAGTTCCACGTGGGCTTTTTTGCTGTGGAACTCATTTTTCGGGTCCCAGACATGCTATTTGTCCCTCACTGTCTCCAACATCCCTTTCTCTGGACACCCACATCTTCCGTGACATCACAATGAAAATAAAGCCGTTTTTTCCACCCGCCAGCCCCCAAAATCTAGACGCTGACTCCAGCGGCTCGGGCTGGGCAGGATTCTATAAAACAGGTAATCGCGAATCCGATTACTTGCCCTGTTGGATTCGTGGGATTCGAATCCTCCATGAATCCTATGTACTCTTAACAGCCCAGGACGCCCGAGATTCTTCCTCAGCCAGTGATATTGTCTGCCAGGCGCGAGATTCGTTGGTGTTTGCAAGGGAATCCAAGCACGGAGAGACTCCAGGATTCCCCTACACCTGTCACAATCATCACGACTCTCGCCCTTTGGCTAGAATGTGCCGAGATGCAGACCGTGTCTACCATGATGCTTACCAAGGATATATATATATATATATATATATATATATATATATATATATATATATATATATATATATATATATGTGTGTGTGTGTGTGTGTGTGTATATATATATATATATATATATATATATATATATATATATATATATATATATATATATATATATATATATATATATATACACACACACACACACACACATATATATATATATATATATATATATATATATATATATATATATATATATATATATATATATATATATATATATATATATGTGTGTGTGTGTGTGTGTGTGTGTGTGTATATATATATATATATATATATATATATATATATATATATATATATATATATATATATATGTGTGTGTGTGTGTGTGTGTGTGTGTGTGTGTGTGTGTGTGTGTGTGTGTGTGTGTGTGTGTCTTTTTTTTTATTTATTATACGAAGATTTCCATACTATAAATATGCAGTCAAGTAAATACATGTGCAGTTATAGTCGAGTGAGACACACTGCAGCTCCTTATAATTCCAAATGTGCGCATTTCTGCCACGCTTGGCTGCCATTATGCAGAACCACTGTTTTTATTAAATTTAAGGTAACCTATTTACAGAAAGTCCCTTAAAACGAAAGTAGAGTAGCCTACTCAACTCGAGATGCAAGGCTTTGGGAGACTTACGTAAAAGCTGGATAGTCACAGAAATAATTTTTGGCTATTATTAGGCAGGTAAAAAGTTGCTGTAAAACGGTGTTATTAGTAACTGTACATAATTAATAATATTAGGGATGCATATACTCATGGGAGCGACTATCACAGATCCCCCCTCTCATCAATCCTCCGCCTGGAACAAGAAAAAAATACCATATCAAACCACACACCCAAAAAATAAATAAAACTAAAAAAGTGATAAGAAACTGTACTTGATTTCACTAACCGTACTAAACCCAATCATTCACGTACCATATGATAGCGTGTGCACGCCCTCCACACTCCACAGACAGCCAGCCACGCCACCACCACCACCAGCACGAGGCTCCTGGATCGCCGCCACGGTGCGCTAACCAGGGCATTACTGGGGAAGACTAGATAATTAACATGTACCTGGAAGAGAAGGTTAGTTTGTACCTGGAAGAGAATGGTTAGCCGCGCCGCCTATCGCCCGATGCCTAACACCTAACGCCTAGCAAACCGTAATTTGTACTTGACTTTATTTCGAAGGGTTGCTCCAGCGGTGTCAGTCCCACGGTGTGACCTGTGATACGGGTACTCACCTGTAAAGAGGAGAAGGAGGGAGTTAGTGTGGTGTGGTTATCAAAGCTAGTATTTCATTATTAACGGAGATCAGTATAGGAGTCACGTGGTTCAGGTTAATGCTTAGTAGCGACTTAGTACTTTATTGCAGTTATTATATTGAAGCTTAAATAACAACCTCAACTTACCAAATCCAACGCGAGGAAGACGCATTCAATAAGATAAACTAACGCACACTATTATCTCTACACTAACCGCGACGCCACGCACGCAAACACAAGGAACCGCACTCGCCCGCCGCCATAAGACTAAAGGCCGAGGATTTCTTCAGCTGGTGTGGGATCACCTCGGCTGTCTTCGAATGTGCTGCCCTTCCTTTGGCTGACACACTCCCACCTCACGCCCTCACATCCACACCACACTATAAGATCACACTAACTTTGTGCTCACTGAGACACATTTCAGCGCTAAGAAAGAGATGAGATTGGTGGGAGATTAATTATATACCGCACTCGATTTGTTTTCTTGCCATACTTTCGCACAGGGACATGGAACAAGAGGCTGCTAACTGCTTGTTATCCTCACGCCACACACTCCCCCTATCCCCTCCTGCCTGCCTTCCTTTGACTGGAGGTGCTCCACATTGTGGCGCCTCTTCAAAAGAATGTACGTATATTTCTTTATTGACAGTCAGGCTGCACTGTATGTCCTTCAATCCATCTCCCCATGGACTGTGATCTAGTTAATAAGTGTCTAGATCTCATCCACACCCTAGAAGGTGCTGGTGCCACGGTCCATTTTATCTGGATACCCTCTCATGTGGGTATCCCGCTAAATGAAAAAGCACCACCTTGCTCAGTGTGCCCTACAAGATGATACAGTGGACTGTGGCACTGAGTACACTCTGGGTTATGTTAAGAGTAGCATTAAGGACTTTGTACATAGTACCATTAGTGATCGGTTGGAGCTTTGTTGCCATAGGGGCAGTAGCAGTCTAGTCTTCACTATACACGCGTCTCCCAGAACTGTGCCTACACACACCTACGGGAGACACACTGCATCACATGACAGGGTGGCAATGAGGTTCAGATTAGGCTACAAATACTTTTGGGAAGTCAGTGCTTCTCCTGGTGTGTGCTGTGTGGTGCACCAAAGGGCACACTCTACGTCACTATATCATGGGTTCTCTCATTGTTAAATTTAGGCCACAAGGTCAGCATGACTTGTACCATCCTAGACTCAACCACTCTCAGGGATATACTCAGTTTGCCCTCAGACTGTAGGATGTTTATGCAATAAGGTGTGCAATATCTGTATTTATTTAATGAAATACTTGTATTCTTGTTATGTATACTGTCTAGTGTTATATTTTTGATACTTTAACCTTAAGTCTTTGCCCATGGGGGGGAGGGTGGCAAGGTCCATCCTCCTCCTTTTTTTGTAATTATTTATTAATTCAACAATAAATGTATCAATCAATCAATCAACGATAACTAGGAGAGGAGAGCTTGAAGATCTTTTTATGCATAAATGATCTAACTTCCCAAGGGTGCAGGCTGTACATGTTTACTGTGATGGTTCAGTGGATGGCAGCAAATCTGGATGTGGCCTGTTCATCCGCAACTACACCTCTTCCTCTGAATACACTGACACTGAGGTGTCCAAGAGGCTTCCTGACAACCTGTCCTCTACAAGGGCAGAACTATATGCCATGCTAGAAGGTTTACAAATTGTCCTTCCTTTGGGGAAAGATGTTTACTTTTTTGTTGATAGTCAGGGTGCCTTATATTCATTGTTGTCTCCTTCCCCTGCTGATTGTGATCTCATCAACAAGTGTCTTGGTGTCATTGATCTCTTGGAGAGAGAGATAATCTCAGAGTATGTTTCAGCTGGGTGCCTTCTCATGTTGGCATTTCCCATAATGAAAAAGCTGATGTTCTTGCCCGTCACTCCCTTACTGAGGACATTGCTGACTGTCCTGTTGAACACACTTATAATAACATCAAGGGTCAGTTTAAACGTCATGTTTGCAGCACCATTGCTCATAACCTTGACACTTGTTATGGGAAAGGCAGTCCCAGTTCAGTCCATTATGTACATGTCACCTATGGCAGGAAGAGTGCCGCCCATGACCTTGTTGTTATGCGTCTCAGGCTAGGTTACAGGTACTATTGGGAGGTCAGTGGGGCTGCTGCTGTGCCCTGTAAGCTGTGTCACAGTCCTGCAGGGCACACACTTGCCCACTATGTCATGGAGTGTCCTTTGCTGGTGCATTTCCACCCACAGGGGAACTGGGACCTGCCACCAATAAGCTAGTTCTTCAACAATGACATAATTAATCCCTGCCATCCTCAAGGATTTCCCACTTTTGCTCCACCTTTGTAAATAATGTAAATATACTTAAGGTTATTTTATTTTTTACTGCAATACATTAGTTTTCTATGAACATTTGTTTGGGGGATGGGTTGCAAGCTCCTCCCATCTCCTTTGTTGTACTTTTTTCAACAATAAACTTATCAAATCAAATCAAACCTTAAGTCTATGCCCATGGGGGGCAGGGTGGCAAGGTCCATCCTCCTCCTTTTTTGTAATTATTTATTAATTCAACAATAAATGTATCAATCAATCAATCAACGAGTATCGATAACTAGGAGAGGAGAGCTCGCTAGTGTTCAAGAATAATTAATAAGTAAGGCGTGCGCGGCACGCCTTTTGATTGCCTGTTACCTTATTTCACACCAACGCCACCCATAACCGCAAGCAAACGACTCTCAAACCGCGTGCTTTCAAACTCGTCTCAGTGCTACCAATGCCTGGTTGTGGTATTTCATATCGTATTTAGGGTTATCTGATTACTCATTGATGACACGCACACCACATGTATTGACTTCCAACTCTGCTTAATTAGGTACCGCTACTTCTATCAACTCTTCTTTCTGCTATTTGAGGTCACTGTAGGCATGTATATGTTACACCCCATTTGTGAAATTGCCCATTTCATGAAATGGGCAAACCCAATTCATGAAATGAACCTAACCTAACCTAACCTAACCTCACCTCACCTAACCTAACCTAACCCAATTCATGAAATGTGCAATGGAGTGGCCATTTCATGAAATGGTTTGGTTAGGTTAGGTTAGGTTAGGTTAGGTTAGGTTCATTTCATGAATTGGGTTTGCCCATTTCATGAAATGGGCAATTTCACAAACAGGGTGTAACATATATACTAGATATTTAACAAATACTATGACAAAAAATAACCACCAACACTAGGAGGGAATAATAAATTCTTAGCTGCATATATTAGTATATGAGATCCTATTCTCACTATATAAAGAATTGCTCATTGTTCCAAGTCAAGAAGATGTTCACTTCATACAAAGGCTTATAACATCAGTAAAAAAGTCAAAATATCTAATATACACATGCCCAAAGGTACATACACAGTATGTGTGTATGTACCTTTTTGTAGTGTGTTGAGTCAACACTTATAATAGAGGTAGCAGAAAAAACAATGGTTTATTTGTGTTTTTATTTCATGTTTAGTATCTAAATATGATATTTAAACAATAATGAATACTTCAATGTATTAATCATGTTATGTCTCATCATAATTGTTGTTATCATTGTTCTAAAAATGTTGAAGACAAAACTATAAGTCAGGGTACTCTAGTCTCTCAATCCTAATGATGATCAAAACTGTAAGGGAAACTGTGTCTTACATGATAAAGGTGTTAACCTAAGGCAACACACAAACAAACAAAGGGCTCTCACAAAATAATAACAAGGTGGGAGGCCCAATTTAGTTTGAAATGTGTCTTAACCCTTAATTCTCTTCCAAAGGGATTACTTTGAAAAAACTTAAAAAGTTAAGCAGCAAAATATTGACATTTGAGTAATTATCAGGATAATGGTGTAGGAGGGGCTTAGTTTCACAGAACACAAAATACTTGAGTCACTAATGATTATAATGGAACACAGCATGTTGAGTGAATTTCAGTTTTTTGAAGCATACACAATAAATGTAACAAGAAAAAGAAGTAAGGTATATATAGAGAAAAGTAAATTGGTGTACATGCAGACAAAAGCTACATAGTTGATCACATCAACTATGCAAGATGCCACAACAGAGCATACACCATTACCACAGACCTCAGACATTATTAGCATTATATATCAGCGTTGAAACTAACACAATAAGCATATCACCATTCAAAGTTACAAAATAAAAGATGCATGTTTAAGCACCTAGAAGCAGGTAGTGGTTTTGTGGGAATACCCACATGTTTGTAAGCCCTAGCTACAGCCAAAATATCATGAAAGAGTATGGAAAGCAGAGACGTCACACAAGCAAGTCAAATATACATTAAGCATTTTAACACATAGCTAGGTATCCTACATCAATGCAAACAAACATGTTTCAATTCAGAAAAAAAAAAATCATACCATTGTCTTTCCATTCATGAAAACCAGTTAGACTGGCAATAAAGTATATTTCGTCAAGGATATGAATATAATCAGTGAGGCAAAGCAAAAACAATGTAAAGCAAAGCAATACAAACTACACACAAGTGTAATAGGAAAACCTAAAGGTAATAAGGGCCGTACCAAGAGTCGCGAAGGCCAAGGCACGGACCTTCCCTTCGACCAGCAAGGCAAAGCCTTCGCCCTTGCCTTCAATCCTTACCAAGAATCGCCGTGGAAGGTAGGGCCGCGAGAGGTCTGCCGCTATCATGAGTTGGTAACAGTTGTTTTGGTATTGGTATGACTGTAATCCAGATTGGAGCTCCACGAACGACAACAAAACCACAGTGCGCGCTACAAAAATGGAGGGAAGAAGCTGTGACCGGGCCAAACCACTCACGCACAAGCAGAGAATAATGATTCTCAATCTTGTAAAAGAGAATAAAGACTTGCAAGACCGCTCAACCAACCCAGCTAGCCTTCACTTGAAAAAAATTAGCTTGGGAGGCGATCACCAAGTCATTCAATGCCATTAACATTTTTTAATATTAAGATATTTATAGCTAAATAAAAATTCAAGATTTTAGCATCAGCTGGTGCTCAGAGAGAAACTGACAATATGAAAAAGAGGCAGGCTCAGGTAGTGAGTAACAACCCCACATGTGATCAGAGTTATTGAATATCTGTGTCCTCAAGCATTCCTTATTGAAACCTGGCTTGCCACACACTTAAATAATTTTTCTTCTTTTCAAGTTTTGTATATGTATGTTCTGAATGTTTATTGTTGTTGCTCAATTTCACTATGTATTTATAACAGGTTTATTCAACAACTTTACAGACTGCAGTGTTTTCATAATTTCCAAAATTCTTAACTTTCTTTTTTTCTGTATCCTTCCATTATCCCTAAAGTGGTAATTTATCATTTGTTTGGAAATCATTGTCTTACAAAATCCATATCAAGAAGCAGTGGTAGTTCATTACAAGAGTTAACAAATTTGTATTCTTTGGGATCTGCTAGACCACAATTTGTATGCATATCATTAAAAATTCCATAGTTAACACATTAGTATAGTCAATCATGAATTACATTAATCATGGCCTGAAATAGTTTGGATACAGGACTATACATCTTGAGAACTACCTACAATACTGTCAGTATACCTAGACTTAAATCCTTGCACATCACACCAAACTCAGTGAAAAGTTATCTGTTGACTTAGCTTTAACATTATTGCACTCAATGCTTATGTCACTCACTTTGTTTGAGAGAGAGAGAGAGAGAGAGAGAGAGAGAGAGAGAGAGAGAGAGAGAGAGAGAGAGAGAGAGAGAGAGAGAGAGAGAGAGAGAGAGAGAGAGAGAGAGAGAGAGAGAGAGAGAGAGAGAGAGAGAGAGTGTGTGTTTGATAAGAAGTCCTGGGTTAGTGTGAAGTGGGGTGCTTGTGAAATTCTCTGTCTACATCCCTACATACATCTTTGTGGTTTTGTTTTAAACCTGCTTATACAGGCTAGTATTTACCTTGTGACTGGCTTTTCTTTGCATACTTTGACAGCCTTCTGTCTGTTGGCAGTTCACCAGTTACTTCCTATTCTCCATTAACCCAAGCACATATTTGGTCTTTAATAGGCTTGGATGATGAGCTCACTAAAGAAAATATTTATTACCATGAAATAAACAGTGTAACTTTCCTGACAAACGAAAACAAGCTTCATAAAACAGCTAGGTGGGGAGCTTTCTGGATCCACTGCGTCCTTCCACCTCGCGATTTTAAGGCGATCCTTCACTATTATAAAAAGAATAGTAACTTACGTGGAAACATAACTATCGGTTTTCCGAGATTGAAAATATTACTTGATGTTGATTTTAGTTCATACTATTTGTTAGTTACTCCAGCTTACGAAAATTATGAAATATTTCTTCGAAGGTCATGTGGAAGACACAAGGGCACCCATGCCTTCCCTTCGACCTTCCCTCTGCTCTTCGTTCCAATAATGACAGCGACTCTTAGTACCACATTACCTTCCCTTCTACCCTCAACCTCAAAACCTTCGTGACTCTTGGTACGGGCCTAACATTCACTTCTCATGCACAAAACTGTACAACACAATAAGCACACTTTAGAATTGGTTAAACCTAAATCAAGCAAACACCACCATAGATACAACATACGACTAATAGTTAGGTTGAAAAAAAGTATTCATGCACTAACAAACGAGGACTTAACAATAAACTAAAGACTAAAACTCACAAAAGACAACTACAGCTTCCCCCATAGAGTGATAGATATATGGAACAGACTGGACAGAGAGATGGTGTGTGGAAAGTCCACCACCACCACCACTTGAACACAAAATTAGACACTGAGATACAGAGACGGGACAACACCACCATAGGCTCCCCTCCCGTAAAATACAACTAGGTAAATACACACACACACACCAATTTAGGAAATAATTACAAGTTCACTAAATGAAGTGAAAGTTCCACTCGAATGGAAGATAGCCAAGGTAATACCAATATCTAAAGGAAGAAAGGCAACTGAACCACTAAACTACAGACCAGCGTCACTTACAAGCATTTTGGGGAAGTTGTGTCAAATTATTGTCAAAGAAAAATGGGTTAAAAATCTGGAAGAAGAAAAAGTCATATAGAACAGACAATTTGGGTTCAGGACAGGACGGTCATGTGCATCAAACTTATTAAGCTTCTACTCAAGCGTTATAGAAGGACTGGAAAGCAGAGACGGATGGTGGACACAGTATACCTGGACATGAAAAAGGCTTTTGATAAAATCCCCTCATGAAAGATTACTTTAGAAACTAGAGAACAAGGAGGATTGCAAGGAACCTTATCAGAATGGATAAGGGATTATTTGAAGGACAGGGAAATGAGAACTGTGATCAGAGATACTTACTCATCTTGGGGTTAAGTAACCAGCAGTGCCACAAGGGTCAGTGTTAGCCCCCCATTATGTTACAGATTTATTTAAACGACATTCACAATGGGGTAAACAGTTATATTAATCTATTTGCTGATGATGCAAAGCTGCTAAGAGTTATGATGAAAAAAATCATCACAAGCATGATACGCCCATGGCTGGAATATGCAGCTGTGGTGTGGTCTCCACGAGTTCTGAAAAGGATATGAGAAGATTAGAACAGATACAGAAGATTTCTAAAAAGATGGTGCCAGAACTAAAGGACCTAATATACAAAGAATGGCTGAAGGAAATGTGACTGCCAACCTTACAAGATAGAAGAGAATGAGGGGACCTAATAACAATGTACAAGATAGTCAATGGCATTGAACAAAATAGACAAGGAAGACCTGGTGCTGGTGACAGAAGATGGAAGGAGAAGAGGACATGTAAAGAAGATCAGGATGACGCAGTGTGTGAAGGATATTGGAAAATAATTTTCCTCATAGAACGGTGGAGAAATGGAATGCATTGAGTGGTGAAGGTGTTACACCACATAAAGTGCATAACTTTAAAGAAGAAATTGGATAAATGGAGACATGGAGACAGGACGCTACGAGGCCCGCTCGAACCCTGTACGATACTACTAGGTAAATACAACTAGGTAAACATACATATGCACATATACATACACCTTCTTAGAGAGAGAGAGAGAGAGAGAGAGAGAGAGAGAGAGAGAGAGAGAGAGAGAGAGAGAGAGAGAGAGAGAGAGAGAGAGAGAGAGAGAGAGAGAGAGAGAGAGAGAGAGAGAGAGAGAGAGGAGAGAGAGAGAGAGATTTATAGCAATTAGCTATATAAACATACAAATATGTATTTGCTTTCATGTAAAAATATATACTGTAGGTACATATATAGCTAAAGCTGGCCTATATAAAGCATAGCTTTTTAGGCATGAAAAAAATATCCTTAAAAATATTAAACAATCTGGCTGGGGCAACAATATCTATTACTGTAATGATGACATTATTATAACTATATATAATATCCTAGTATTAGATTCATATATTACACAAAAGATAATTAAGATTCGTTTATTACTTAAGACAATAAAAAGAATGGATGACTATTCATAGGAGATGTACAATTTGATCATGTATACAGACATACAGACATTCAATTTTACATATAAATACAATATATGAGCATATAAATACATATAAATACAATATATACACATGTTAAGATATATATACTAACTAATAATTTCATATACATAATTCATTTGTAGGCTAGTTTAGCTTTACAAACATGTTGGATCTCAGCTAGTATACTGTTCCAAGCTTATACATTTTAAATAAATTACATTTATGTTTAATGGACTTTAGTATTCCACTTGTAAGCCAGGCATTATTAAGTCTTTTATCAGTAACAAATTTAGATTTAATTGGGAAACTCTGATTATAACATTCGTATAGTTTTTTTATAAAATAGATTAAAGTTGTTGTTAGTATTTTCCATAGTTAGCAGTTCTTCCCAGTTTATTTTACGTAGCTCATTGGTAAAAAGAGTATGATTATTGGCATTAAAATTTCTAAATTTTATCTCTTGTTTTTTTGTTGGGTTTAGATTGCTGATTGATATTAATGAAAATGGGAAGGTGGTCAGATATACAGCAGTGAAGGATCCCTGAGAATGAGTGAGGTGTGAAATTTGACCAGATTTGATCTAGTAGCGAGGGCTGACCTAGAGCAGGAGTATCCGGAAATCGTGTAGGTCTGGATATGTGGGGGGAAATAATTTAGTGTTTGCATGGTATTAAGGAAAAAGTTTGTAGGAATGTGGGTAGAATGCTCCAATAAATTTATGTTAAAGTCTCCTATAATTAATGATTTGTTACGTCTGAAGATGTCATTATTCAGCATATCATTCATATCAGATGTAAATTCATTGACACCTACATGTTTGCTCTTAGGTCTGTAAAGAACAGTAATTATATAATTTGAATCTCCTAATGTAAGTTTAAGAGTACACATTTCAATGTTTACATTAATGAAGCAAAATGGGTTTAACAATTCTGTTTGTAACATATTGTTAGCAAAAATAGATATCCTCCATGTTCTCTTTCAGTTCTTATTAAGTGATATGAATCATAACCATCCAAAAAATAAAGATGTTTAGTGTGTTCTTGTAGCCATGTCTCAGTAACAGCAATTATATCAGGTGGTTTTGGTAAACAATTAAGGAAAGATTTTAGTACATCAAAGTGTTTGTGAAGTGATCTAATGTTGATATGTATAATGTTAAGGTAATTGAAATATTAGGATAAAGAATTAGGATCTCGTTGACCTGAAATTTTTTCTATAACACTAAATTCTAAGTTTAAAGAGAACACTTCATTATCATCATACAAAGAATAAAATAAATTTTCCATATGTTGCAAACAATGTGACATAAATCAGTAATTAAGTACACTAATGAATAACTAAACAAAAGCAAATTAAAACCAAATAGGTCTCTCCAGGTATGCAAATATAGAGAAGAAATACAGTATAGTACTAGTATTTATCATTGTGATGGTAGTAGTAGTAGTAGTAGTAGTAGTAGTAGTAGTAGTAGTGGTGGTGGTGGTGGTGGTGGTGGTGGTGGTGGTGGTGGTGGTGGTGGTGGTGGTGGTGGTGGTGGTAGTAGTAGTAGTAGTAGTAGTAGTAGTAGTAGTAGTAGTAGTAGTAGTAGTAGTAGTGGTGGTGGTGGTGGTGGTGGTGGTGGTGGTAGTGGTAGTAGTAGTAGCAGCAGTAGTAGTAGTAGTAGTAGCAGCAGCAGCAGTAGCAGCAGCAGCAGCAGCAGCAGCAGCAGCAGCAGCAGCAGCAGCAGCAGCAGCAGCAGTAGTAGTAGTAGTAGTAGTAGTAGTAGTAGTAGTAGTAGTAGTAGTAGTAGTAGTAGTAGTAGTAGCAGCAGTAGTAGTAATAGTAGTGTGTCATAGTGATATCTTTAGTATTGACATTAGTTATTTTAGGGACAGTATAGTAAATAGTGGAAATAAATGGTAGAACAACAAAACTGTTACACTTCATAGGAAGTAATCATATTAAATTGGAAAAGTTATGATAGTATAATCAGTGGTACAGTGTAATATTAGTATTAATCATTATGATGTAGTAGTAGTAGTAGTAGTAGTAGTAGTAGTAGTAGTAGTAGTAGTAGTAGTAGTAGTAGCAGCAGCAGTAGCAGTAGTAGTAGTAGTAGTAGTAGTAGTAGTAGTAGTAGTAGTAGTAGTAGTAGTAGTAGTAGTAGTAGTAGTAGTAGTAGTAGTAGTAGTAGTAGCAGTAGTAGCAGAGGTAGTAGTAATAGTAGTGTGTCATAGTGATATCTTTAGTATTGACATTAGTTATTAGTATTAATCATTATGATGGTAGTAGTAGTAGTAGTAGTAGTAGTAGTAGTAGTAGTAGTAGTAGTAGTAGTAGTAGTAGTAGTAGTAGTTGTTGTTATTGTTGTAATAGCAAGAAAAACAATATTAGTTTTATATAGAACCTCTAGTTGTATTCATAACAGGAGAAGTAATAATAGTTTTAAATATATTGTTTCTAGTAGTAATAGTGATAAAATAGAAGTGGAATGGTGGTAGTGGTAGTAGTAGTAATAGAAGTATATGTAATAGTGCATGTATTAATGGTAGTAAAAAAAAAAAAAAAAAAAAAAAAAATGTTAGACTGAAACTAATAAGAGGAACTGTAACAAATGAAAGAGTAGTATTAGTTAAGCAAAACAGCATAGGACTCTGGTAGTGGAAGTAGTAGCAATAGTAGTATATGCAATAATGTATGTAATAATGGTAGCAATAATAATATTTGTGACACTGAAACTAATAAATGGAGCTGTAATAAATAATATAAATAATATTAACTATTAGTTAAAGAAAACAGCATAGAACACTGGCAGTGGTAGTAGTAGCAATAGTAGTGCATGTAATCATATATGTAATAATGGTAGCAATAACAACATTTGTTACACAAACTAATAGAAGGAGCTGTAACAAAAACTAATAAATAATATTAGTTAAGCAAAACAGCATAGGACACTGGTAGTGGTAGTAGTAGCAATAGTAGTACATGTAATTATATATGTAATAATGATAGGCAATAATAATATTTGTTACACTGAATCCATTACAAGGAGCTGTAACAAATAGAAAAATAGTATTAGTAAAATAAAACAACATAGGACACTGATGCAAATTATAGTTGTGAAGTTAGGGTAGCTACAGTTGCAAGGTTTACACCTGTGGGTACGGAGATGTTTTTAGTAGTGGATAACTATCAAGAAAATGTGTAAGACCTACATCATTTGTGATTATGTGTTTCCGTTGAGAGTGCTTTAATTTCACAACAATTTTCCCATCATTTGTATAACATTGTTGAAATTTATCTCTGTGTTGTTTCCTTATATCCCATATTATCTTGAATAATGATCGGCGTTTTGTGGTTAAGCTTTCATTAATATATAGCTCAGGCTTAACTGTTATACATGCATTCATAATAGTGTATTTTGTTTGTCTGCTCTGGAGTTTGACAATGATTGGCCTGGAATCATTCTGTGATTTCTTTGCGCCTAGTCTATGGGCAACATTAATGTCAGTGTTATTTATATTTATGCAAAGTTTATCTCTGATGGATCTCACTACCACATCTACACAATTTTCATTTTGCTGTTCCTTTGGTAGATCAGGACCACTAATTAATAATGACAGTGTCCCTTTTCTCATATTGATTAACTTCATCCACTTGATTCTCAAGTTCTGTTACCCTATTTTCAAGTTGTTTAACATGACTTTCAAGTTGGGAAATTTTTTCATCTTTCTGATTATTTATTAGCTGCATTGCCTTGATAATAGTATTGACAATAATTTTACCTTCCTCTGAGATGGTTTCAGTTTCATCAGTGATTAGGTCCAAGATGTCAGAAGGTGTAGCACTGGTGTGGAAGGGGGTTTTCTGAGGTATTGGTAGATTTTGTGTTGTAGTTTGTGCAGCGGTCATTGGTGTGTCCTGCTCCTCTGCCTGGTCAGGTACAGGTGTGGAGGACTTCTCTTGTTGAGCACTCCGTCCAGTTGCCTGGCTCTGCTGTGTCCTTGTCCTAGTCATCTTGAAATCTTGTGCTGTAGGATATCAATACACAGCAGAAAAATGCCACAACACTGTCTATATCAACTAAAACTTGTGGGAGTGTGATGAAGCGGACAGTTGTTATTGCGATTACGTCAGTGTAGGGCTAGTAGAGGTACGGTTTACCACATATTTTCAGTTGTTTTCCTCCATTTACTGGCTTTTTATACTGTCATGGCTATAGCATCAGAGTTGGTGCATACCTGGAGCAGCCAGTATGAAAAACTGGCTGGTAAAAAAAATGTACAGGTGGTATGGTAAGCAGTCGATCAGGAGCCAAGCGCAGGTACGTGTTGTCACCACGAAAAAGAGAGAGAGAGAGAGAGAGAGAGAGAGAGAGAGAGAGAGAGAGAGAGAGAGAGAGAGAGAGAGAGAGAGAGAGAGAGAGAGAGAGAGAGAGAGAGAGAGAGAGAGAGTGTCTTGGGTGGCAGGATAGCTTAAAATACATTAGCATCATAACACACGCTGAAGCACACCCAAAATTGCACCCAAACACTTATAATATCCAAAAACACATTCAAATGTATCAAAAACACATGAAACACACTCAAAACACACCCAAACACACTCAAACACACCCAAACACACTGAAACACACCCAAACATGCCAAAACACATCTAAACAAACTCAAAACACATCCAAAACACACCTCAAATGCACCCAAGAACCCCAAAACATACCAAACACACTCTAAACACCTCAAAACACACCCAAACAGACCCAAAACACACCCAAACGCATCCAAACACACCCAAACACACTCACACGCACCTCTTCCTTATGTGTGAGTCTGTAATACAGTTTGTCCTTGATCTGGGAGAAGGTGGTGATGGCGGTGGACAAAACAGGTATGGTTTTTTTCAAGGCCGTTTTAATCTCTGTCCTTCACTTCAAATAAATCGGCGTGTCGTTTTCTGCGGACCTGCAAATGTTTGGTTAGGTTAGTTAAAAATAAATCAATAAATAAATAAAATTACAAGGTTAGGTTAGACTGAGAGAAAAATATGACATTCAAACAACAAGATCGCATAGTAAAAAGCTGAGGAAGGGAAGATGCCTGAAAGATGTTAAAAAATTGAGTTTCCCGCAAAGATGTGTTGAGACGTGGAACAGTTTGGGTGAAGAAGTGGTGTCAGCAATGAGTGTGCATAGTTTTAAAGAAAAATTGGATAAGTGTAGATATGGAGACAGGGCCACACCAGCATAAAGCCCAGGTCCTGTAAAACTACAACTAGGTAAATACACAAACACACACACACACACACACACACACACACACACACACACACACACACACACCAATTTGGGAAGTAATTACAAGTTCACTAAATGAAGGGAAAGTTCCACTAGAATGGAAGAGAGCTAATGTAATACTGATATTTAAAAGAGGAAAGGCAACTTAACCACTAACCTACAGACCAGTGTCACTTAGAAGTGTTTTGGGGAAGTTGTGTGAAATCATTATCAAAGAAAAATGGGTTAAACATCTGGAAGAAGAACAAGTCATATTGAAAAGACAATTTGGGTTCAGGACACGGAAGTCATGTGTATCAAACTTATTAAGCTTCTACTCGAGAGTTACAGAAGGACTGGAAAGCAGAGACATATAGTGGACACAGAATACCTGGACATAAAAAAGCCTTTTGATAAAGTCCCGCATGGAAGACTACTTTGGAAACTAGAGAACATAGAAGGACTGTGAGGAACCTTGCTCCAATGGACAAGAGATTATTTGAAGGATAGGGAAATGAGAACTGTGATCAGAGATACTTACTCATCTTGGGGTGCCACAAGGGTCAGTGTTAGCCATGGCCCATTATGTTTCAGATTTATGTAAACGACATTCACATTAGGGTAATCAGTTATATTAATATGTTTGGTGATGATGCAAAGCTGCTAAGAGTTATCAAAACCAGGGAGGACTGTTTGCTGTTACAGAAAGATATAAACAAGATCTATGAGTGGAGCAACAAGTGGAAATTGGAGTTTAGTGTCAACAAATGTCATGTAATTGAACTAGGAAAGAGTAAGAGAAGACCGGTATGGAACTATTTGATGGGAGAGGAAAAAATAATGAAGACTAAAGATTATACAGGAAAATCTGAACCCCTAAAAACACATAAGTAAGATATTTGGATTATCATATCAATACAACAAGGTAAATACTTCAAAGACAACCAATAGCTTACAATATCCTAAATATTTCAGGTCATAAATTCTATAACTTCTTTTAAAATAAATTTTTCAAATCTGGATCACAGCATGCCCTTAAATTCCTGAAATAGTACGAGAAAACAAGAAAAATATTAAAAAATCATTAAAAACATGACTGGAACTGCAGAGAGAAGGAGGTAATAGTACTGGGGTTGTTGCACTAGGTTAGGCTAGGATGGGTGGGGAATTATTGAAAAAAGAGGAAAAAAATAAATATACATAAAAAAAAAAAAAAAAAAAAAAAAAAAAAGCTGAAAAAAAATATGATGTCAGTTTGGTACAGAGTGTTTGGACCTGCCAGGGAGTGAGAGGGAGTGGTTATGGGGTGCTACATTAGGTTAGGTTAGTAAAAAGGCTGAGATTTTTCAAAAGTAAGAAAAAAAATAAATAAATAAAGTCACACCACCTGGTAATGTTTGGAGAGAGAGAGAGAGAGAGAGAGAGAGAGAGAGAGAGAGAGAGAGAGAGAGAGAGAGAGAGAGAGAGAGAGAGAGAAAGAAAGAAAATATGGTAACAAATAAGGCCGCGTTTCCCAACCTTTTTACCCTTGCATAACCCTTCAAATACATGACACGTCTCAAGGAACCCCTACGCACAAACAAAATTATATACCATACATTTGTCATTTTATGTGACGTCAAATCAGGCGGGTGGAGGAGCTGCGAAGGGGAGGCCGGGAATTGAGGCGAACGCACTGGACGGTTTCTTGGGGACAGTGCCCTGAAATCATGCACAAACCAAAATCATCCCCACACACTCCCAAGACACTCCACACACATGCACAGACCACTTAAAAACACCCAGCACACACCAATATCATACCCTAACACTCACAAGACACTCCACACACATGCACAGACCACTTAAAACACTCAGCACAAACCAAAATCATACCCACACACTCCAAACATCTGCACAGACCACTTAAAACACACAGCACACATCAAAATCATACCCACACACTCCATACACACACACACACATACACACAGACCACTTAAAATACTCACCACACACCAAAATCATCCCCACACACGCACAGACCACTTAGAACCCTTAAAACTAACCTAAAACACACTCAATACACCATGCAACACCTCAAAATTCCCCTAACCGCACTCAGAACACACTCATTTATTCAAACACCCAACTACACCACACTCAAGATATGTAAAATATACCTAAAAACATCTAACACACACTGAAAACACACAAAATACACTCAAAACACCCTGCAACACTACCAAACACACTCAAAATACTTCAGATATAACCCAAAAACACCAAAAGGCCTTATAAAGAACGGTAACATTAAAAAGGGGACTTACCTAAATATTGTGGTTTGGCTCCTCCTCTTCTTCCACTTCCATTTTCCTTTCTTCTTCCTTTTTTTCTTTCTTCTACTGCTCCCATCTACACGCCTGAGCCTAGAAACACATCAAAACACTTAGAAAACACGAGATATTAGGCAAAATATTGAGGAAGTGTAGGGAGAGCACCTATTGTGGCTTGTCTGCTCCTCCACTTATTCCTCCCTTTCTCCTTCCTTCCTCCTCATACTCTTTTATTTCTCCTTCCTTGTTCCTTCTGCTACTAATATCTACACACCTGAGCCAAGAAACACGGAAAAACACGTAGAAATCACTAGATATAAGGCAAAATATCGACGAACTGGGCGGTAGGGAGGGAGGGAGGGACACCGGCCTGAGTCACCCCCTTGGCTGTGACGTCATCAAGAGCGCGGGAACAGTGGTGACTTGGCTGAATTACGTAAATAATTCTAAAAATGACTTCAAGAAAAAACGAAGCCAAGGCCGAATGCTTACTCTTTTATGACTTGATAGATAATTTAATTAATATCCAAAACGTCAAAACATCTCCTGCTTAACTAGTTTTAAAAAAACTGTCTAAATTAAGTATATGAAATGTATATAAACATTTCCACTTATAACGCTGCCAAAACGTCCAGCCATTTCGACTTTATATTTCTTTCGAAAAATATTAGACAATGTAAACTCTCTTCTCAGGCATCCAACACTGACCTAGAACCAGAAGTGAACGAGTGAAAAGCATTTATGTAAAACAAAACCATTAAACTCTAAACTCATCAGAAACTCTTGTAAAGTCAACCTATTTTCACTTGGCGAATATTCTAACACATTCTACAGAGACTGAGCTTTCTTTTAAGGCATTCTACAACGAGTTTGACCGTCAAACAGAAACGTAAACAAATAAAATCTAAAAAATAAAACTTACGTTAAACGGGACAAAACACCACTTCAAAGTCCACATATTTCACTCAATGGATTGATTTCACGCTTAAAAAAGTACACACAATTTTTTGATACCATAAAGGCCCAGTTACACCTCAAAATTTAAAAAATGAAATTGAGAGATGGGAAATTTTGAAGGTTATGGCAGCTCATATTTAAGCTATAAAACACCACTAAACGCCACATATTTACCGAACACAGGCGCGGAACACACTTCAAACACAACGAAATATTTAGAGAAACCATAAAACACATCATGGAAGCGTAATATTATTTTTAGAGAATATATCAAAAAAAGTATTAGAACCCGCAGGTTGCCAAGGGGGACAGGGAGGAGCTCGGGGGGGGACGGGGCCGGGCGGGAGGTAACATCCGGGAACACTGCAGCGCGGACTCCATAATCCTTATGTTGCATTTATTATCTCACCACAACATAATTAAGCCCCATCGGCAAAACTTGCCCAGGGAACATGCAACGGTACTGTAATGCCTGCATTCTGACACATGTTTGGCTTACGGTGAGTCAAAGAAGCAAATAATACCTGGTAATACTGACAACTGCTCGTTATACCCATCACCTTTTCAACATTTGGGCACTGTTTTCACTCTCATATGCAAAGAAAACCTACAAATAAGAGAGTGGCCTTAGAAATACCTGAAATAAATGATGGTGAGGCGTTGTGGAGAGTCGTGGTGAAGAGTTGCATTGGTCTCTTGTCTTGCCGCTGGTGCTGTCGGGAATGTCATCACTTCACTTTGTGTGTTTGGGTGTAAATGGGCATGTTGTGGATGTGTTGCGGGGTGTTTATGGGGTGTATAAGCAACACCACACGGCCATCACCACTGTTTGTTGTGCACTCGGCCCACCACAATTCTTTCCTTCCTTACACACTAATCCCTTATCAACACCACTGCCACACCTTACACACCTGTTCCTTGGTGCATTAATAACCTCCACCACCTCTGTCACGGCACTGTCACCTCTATACAGGCTGAAAATATAACGGCACTCCAGTTAGGTCAACCGTGTCTCTTGGCGGCAGGTACCGACGCCATCATCAACTGTGGCTCTCTCAAGGAATTCACTCTCTTCTCCTTGCCCGCTATAAATTCCAATACTATGTCCTTGTATGTGTTAAATTCTCAGTGTTGGAAAAGTATCACGGAATTATGTGTGAAATATTTAGTGTTATTATGGTTTTAGTTTATTTAAGGATACAAGTTGCCGTGGGAGCTTCAAAATGTCGACATTACTAAACTCAGCATTCACAACACAATAAATTCCAATACTATGTCCTTGCTTGTGTTAAATTCTCAGTATTTGAAAGTTATCTGGGAATTATGTGTGGAATACTCAATGTTTTTATGGTTTTAATCTATTTGAAGATACAAGCAGCCGTGGGGAGGAGCTTTAAAATGTCGACATTACCAAAACTCAGCATTCACAACACACAATATATAAATCTAATTAAAAAATACACAAAAAAAAAAAAAAAATAACAATCATTAAAAACAAACATGCTAAACAGTGAGAGATGAGTGACAAAATATCGACATTACAAATCACAACATTCAAAACAAATAAAAAGGAACACAAACAAATAATAACTAAAAAAAAAAAAAAAAAAAAAAATACAAAATGTGTGTAGTGTGTGTGGTGATAGAGTGGTAGAGAGCAGTGTGGTGTATGGTGTGTGGTGACTGGTGTGTGTGGTGATAGAGTGGAAGAGAGCAGTTGGTGTATGGTGTGGTGACAGTGGTGTGTGTGGTGATAGAGTGAAAGAGAGCAAATTGTGGTGTATGTGTGTGTGTGGTGAAAGAGTGGAAGAGAGCAGTTGGTGTATGGTGTGGTGACAGTGGTGTGTGTGGTGATAGAGTGAAAGAGAGCAAATTGTGGTGTATGGTGTGTGTGGTGAAAGAGGGAAAGAGAGCAGTGTGGTGTGTGATGACAGTGGTGTGTGTGGAGACAGAGAAAGAGAGCAAATTGTGGTGTATGGTGACAGCGGTGTGTGTGGTGACAGAGTGAAAGAGAGCAAATTGTGGTGTATGGTGACAGTGGTGCGTGTGGTGAGAGAGTGAAAGACACCAAATTGTGGTGTATGGTGTGTGGTATATGGTCCGCCACGCACACTCCCAGTGACAGAGTCCTCGCGCCTCTTAGACCTACACTCTCTCTCTCTCTCTCTCTCTCTCTCTCTCTCTCTCTCTCTCTCATTTAAAGTGATAGGTAATTGCGGATTGAATATTTTTCTGACAATATTCTCCTTATATCTCATGATAGTCTTATAATCTTCTTTAAGAGTCTGTGTGACTTCGCCGAAGTCACACACACACACACACACACACACACACACACGGCCCGGTAGCTCAGTGGTTAGAGCGCTGGCTTCACAAGCCAGATGACCGGGGTTCGATTCCCCGGCCGGGTGGAGATATTTGGGTGTGTCTCCTTTCACGTGTAGCCCCTGTTCACCTAGCAGTGAGTAGGGTACGGGATGTAAATCGAGGAGTTGTGACCTTGTTGTCCCGGTGTGTGGTGTGTGCCTGGTCTCAGACCTATCCCAAGATCGGAAACAATGAGCTCTGAGCTCGTTCCGTAGGGTAACGTCTGGCTGTCTCGTCAGAGACTGCAGCAGATCAAACAGTGAATTACACACACACACACACACACACTATAAAGAAACCAAAATAAAAGTAAGAAAAACGTGTTATTTTTGTAGTTTTCAGCTTTTTTTGCACCAAAACACAGAAATGCAGGCAAAACGCATGATTACACACTGTTTGTTTAAGGAACTCAAATGTCAAAAATTGGTTATTTTGGTGTTTTCCAGCATTTTATGCACCAAAACTCAAAAATGCAGGCAAAACACTATATTTGTAAAAAAAAAAAAACTCTTATTTGTGTTTTTAAGGTGTTTTATGAAAAAAATTATGAGTTTTTTTTCATAAAACTTAAAATCACATAATGCGACCTTTTACCAAATATAGTGGTTTGTTTGCCTTTCTGAGTTTTGGTGCATAAAATGCTGGAAAACATTAAAATAACCAAATTTTGACATATTTCAGTTCCTTAAACAAATAGTCTGTATTCATGCGTTTTGTATGCATTTCTGTATTTTGGTGGAAAAAAAAGCTGAAAACTACTTTTACTTTGGTTTCTCTATATAGACTTGTTTTTCTTTTTATGAATTTTATCGTTTTGAAGCACAACAATGTAAAATGACTTGATTAGCAGTCCTTCTTACCTTGAAACAGAATTCCGGTGTCCGATTAGATCTTTAATAACTAACTTGGCTAGACTGAACCTTACAGTATGTATATTCTCTCGGGAGTGCTAAAGTATATTCCCTCGTGAGCGCCTAAGACTGAACTTTATGTATTATTCCCTCGGCAGTCGTGTAAATACCAGAGTGAACCAGTCACCGGTCACCACAGGCTCCACGTCATGTGCCTCAGTCTGCAGCCTGCACCCACACCCTCGCTCAACCATCCACACGCCATACACAGTTACACACACTCGCATACACCGGAAACTTATACACAAGGAAATCAGCCATATTTTTATTTTTCTTAAATATGCTTTACAGTAACAAAACCATTCCATAGCATAAGTACAGTACAATATTCATACATCTTGGCTAGCCTCACATAGCCTACACATGCTGAGCTGCCTCCCCCGCTCGGCTCCTCATGCCAGCTTGCTCGCTGGCTTGCTCATCCACACCACACCCGAACATTCACAACCTTGTTCATGTTACTGTATTAAAACAAAGGAATATGAGATTCAGAACACTAGTGAGAAATGTCAATAGAAACAAGATAGATGCAAGTAAAGAGAATATAGAAGGTATAGAGAGAAAATATATACACTAAATAAGAATCGAGATGATAGAAATAGAGAGAGAGAGAGAGAGAGAGAGAGAGAGAGAGAGAGAGAGAGAGAGAGAGAGAGAGAGAGAGAGAGAGAGAGAGAGAGAGATTACTTTGAGCTGCACAAAAAAAAAAAGATTAGTTTGACCTGAAAGAGAAAAAGAGAAAGATTACAGTTTGTCCTACTTAAAAAAAAAAAAAAAAAGTTTGGTCTTTTAGAGAACAATATAAATGGTTAGTTTGACCTGCATGGGATAGTTTGACCTATAAGAAATAGGTATTGATTAGACCTGTAAAAAATTAAACAATAATCTTACCTACACACACACACACACACACACACACACACACAAAAGTCAAGATAGAACCATTTCTTCACCTTTTCCATCTTCATTGCGAGGTTTGCATACTTCCATCCATACTATATGATAGCATGTGCACGCCCGCCACAGCCAGCCTGCCAGCCTGCCACGCCGCCACCACCACCACCAGCACGAGGCTCCTGGATCGCCGCCAAGGTGCGCTAACCAGGGCATTACTGGGGAAGACTAGATAATTAACATGTACCTGGAAGAGAAGGTTAGTTTGTACCTGGAAGAGAATGGTTAGCCGCGCCGCCTATCGCCCGATGCCTAACACCTAACGCCTAGCAAACCGTAATTTGTACTTTACTTTATTTCGAAGGGTTGCTCCAGCGGTGTCAGTCCCACGGTGTGACCTGTGATACGGGTACTCACCTGTAAAGAGGAGAAGGAGGGAGTTAGTGTGGTGTGGTTATCAAAGCTAGTATTTCATTATTAACGGAGATCAGTATAGGAGTCACGTGGTTCAGGTTAATGCTTAGTAGCGACTTAGTACTTTATTGCAGTTATTATATTGAAGCTTAAATAACAACCTCAACTTACCAAATCCAACGCGAGGAAGACGCATTCAATAAGATAAACTAACGCACACTATTATCTCTACACTAACCGCGACGCCACGCACGCAAACACAAGGAACCGCACTCGCCCGCCGCCATAAGACTAAAGGCCGAGGATTTCTTCAGCTGGTGTGGGATCACCTCGGCTGTCTTCGAATGTGCTGCCCTTCCTTTGGCTGACACACTCCCACCTCACGCCCTCACATCCACACCACACTATAAGATCACACTAACTTTGTGCTCACTGAGACACATTTCAGCGCTAAGAAAGAGATGAGATTGGTGGGAGATTAATTATATACCGCACTCGATTTGTTTTCTTGCCATACTTTCGCACAGGGACATGGAACAAGAGGCTGCTAACTGCTTGTTATCCTCACGCCACACACTCCCCCTATCCCCTCCTGCCTGCCTTCTTTTGACTGGAGGTGCTCCACATTGTGGCGCCTCTCCAAAAGAATGTACGTATATTTATTTATTGACAGTCAGGCTGCACTGTATGCCCTTCAATCCACCTCCCCATGGACTGTGATCTAGTTAATAAGTGTCTAGATCTCATCCACACCCTAGAAGGTGCTGGTGCCACGGTCCATTTCATCTGGATACCCTCATGTGGGTGGGTATCCCGCTAAATGAAAAAGCAGACCACCTTGCTCAGTGTGCCCTACAAGATGATACAGTGGACCCTGGCACTGAGTACACTCTGGGTTATGTTAAAAGTAGCATTAAGGACTTTGTACATAGTAGCATTAGTGATCAGTTGGAGCTTTGTTGCCATAGGGGCAGTAGCAGTCTAGTCTTCACTATGCACGCGTCTCCCAGAACTGTGCCTACACACACCTACGGGAGACACACTGCATCACATGACAGGGTGGCAATGAGGTTCAGATTAGGCTACAAATACTTTTGGGAAGTCAGTGCTTCTCCTGGTGTGTGCTGTGTGGTGCACCAAAGGGGCACACTGTATGTCACTATATCATGGAATGTCCTCTCATTGTTAAATTTAGGCCACAAGGTCAGCATGACTTGTACAGCCTCATTGACCATCCTAGACTCAACCACTCTCAGGGATATACTCAGTTTGCCCAGACTGTAGGATGTTTATGCAATAAGGTGTGCAATATCTGTATTTATTTAATGAAATACTTGTATTCTTGTTATGTATACTGTCTAGTGTTATTTTTTTGATACTTTAACCTTAAGTCTTTGCCCATGGGTGGCAAGGTCCATCCTCCTCCTTTTTTTGTAATTATTTATTAATTCAATAATAAATGTATCAATCAATCAATCAACAATAACTAGGAGAGGAGAGCTTGAAGATCTTTTTATGCATAAATGATCTAACTTCCCAAGGGTGCAGGCTGTACATGTTTACTGTGATGGTTCAGTGGATGGCAGCAAATCTGGATGTGGCCTGTTCATCCGCAACTACACCTCTTCCTCTGAATACACTGACACTGAGGTGTCCAAGAGGCTTCCTGACAACCTGTCCTCTACAAGGGCAGAACTATATGCCATGCTAGGTTTACAAATTGTCCTTCATTTGGGGAAAGATGTTTACTTTTTTGTTGATAGTCAGGGTGCCTTATATTCATTGTTGTCTCCTTCCCCTGCTGATTGTGATCTCATCAACAAGTGTCTTGGTGTAAACCTTGGGTGGGACAAAAGGAAGGACAAGAATTAAAGAAGACAATGAGGGAAGAATGGAAAAAACCCTCATAGAAAAAAAAACAAAAATTAAATGGGGACAATACAAAAACAAAAAAAAATTAGGTAAACACAAAAAAAAAGTAAAAAAATAAAAAGAAGGTAATTTAAGAAAGAAGAAAAATACAGCTCAATTTTAAAAAAAAAAATGAAGAAAAATAAAATAACAAAAGGAAAAAAAAAAACAAAATCTTTGGGGAAAGGGAAAAAAGAAAAACAGATATACCCAAAAATTTTGAAAAGAAAAAAAAAGAGACAGAGGGAGGAAAAATTTTATAAAAAAAGTTTTAATAAGGAAAAAGGGAAAATTGGGTGAAGAAAAGGGTAAATAAAAATTTTTAGAAATGAAGAAAATTAAACGTGAATAGAAAATGGTTAAAGGAAGAATATAAAAAATTAATGGGAAAGAAAAAAATGAATTAAGAAGCAAAAATGGGAACAATGTGAACATAGTTAGCAAAAATAGAATCCATGCTATGTTAAAGGAAGAATATAAATCAAAAATAAAGATGAGGTGTGATATGAAACAGAAAATATCAAATGGAAACAATTAAGGAAGAAGACATCAAGTGTGTGAAGTGACTAATGTTGATATGATAATGAATGGACAAAGATATGATGAAATACAAAATTGAAATATCAGGATAAATAGATCTGTTGATGAATTTCATAACAAAATTCTAAGTTCAAGAAATTCATTATCATCATAAAAGAATAAAATAAATTTTCATATAGTTGAAACAAGGATATAAATAGAATTAAATACATAATGAATAATAACAAAAGCAAATTAAAACAAATGGTTCCAGTAGAATATAAGAGAAAATACAGATTAGAATTTGACTAGTGTATGGCAAGATAGAATAATATCATGAAATGTGGTGGTGGTGGTGGTGGTGGTGGTGTTTTGTGTTGGTTATTATGATATATGTAGTAGATATATGTAAATAATTAATGTAATAGTATATTATATAACATGTAAATGTATGATGTATTCACATGATATTATGACATTCATATTATTAACATATATAAATATAAATAAATAAAATGTCAACAAAATATTTAGATTATATATACTACATATTAATATTAAATATATATATAATAATTTACAATTAATGTTAGTATTAATCATTATGATGGTTTATATATAGTATGTAGTATATATAGTATGTAGTTTAGTAGTATGATTGATTTTGATAAAGACAATTTAGTATATGATAGTGTGTATATAATAGAAGTATAATGAATTTTAATATAATTGGTTTATGTGTATTGAAAAAATGTTATGTAGGTGGTAGTGTAATAAATATATAGTTTATATTATGATTGTTAGTCTTGTTAAGATATCATTATTCAGATTCATTCATATCAGTTGAAAACACATGTAAAAATTATTCATTCTGGAAAACAGTTTTTAATTGTGTCTTATACAATTTCATTTACATTAATTTTGAGTTTGTATCATTTGTAACATATAAGAAATATTTCTTTCAGTCTCAGTTGTTGTATGTAAAGAAATAAATTGTTCATCCTTATCAGTGGTTTTTTGCATTAAGAAGATTATAAGTGTATGTTGTAATTAGTAAATAATTTTAGTATTTATGAAGTATAAATTTGTAGAACAATATTTAACAATTGTTTAAGTATAATGAAATTTATCTATACATGAATGAATTGTGTTTAAAATGTTTCTTAATTTTATTAATAAACAGATAATAAATAGATTGCAAGTTTAAACAAAGGTATCAGATAATATATGTCTCTGTTTAGAGATATGAAATTGGTATTTGTACAATAGTACTAATAGTAGTAGTAGTTGTATAGTGGTGGTGGTGGTGGTATGTAGTGTGGATGTGGTGGTGTGTGGTGGTGGTGGTGGTGTGTAGTAGTGGTGGTAGTAGTAGTTAGGTAGTAACAGTTAGTAGGTAGTAGTAGAGTTAGTAGATAGTAGTAGTGTAGTCAATTAAGTGTGTGGTAGTAGTTGGTGTGTGTGTGTTGTGGTATGTTGTATAGATGGTATAAAGGGTGTAAAAATAATTAGAAAATAATAAATTATAAAATAGGTGCAATAGTAGTTTGAATAATGGTATTAATGGTAGAAAAAAATAAATT